>NC_081331.1:600000-900000 GCF_022539665.2 Daphnia carinata
AACCATTTGGCGCGCTAACATTTCTTAATGGTTTTTTCCGTTTATTTAAAAAAAATTGGATCGTATGAAAAACGAGAAGGACATTTTAACGATTCTTATTTATTTCGAATCTAAAGTACATCTGTTCATTGCGAAATTAAAGATTTCGGACAAATCCAAAACTAATGGAAAAGTCGGGCTTATTTTCAAGCCCCAATTCGACGAAGGGTTAAAACTGTGTAGAAATTACACGTTATACTCAAAATCAAACGCGGATTTCAGGAAAACTATTACTTTTCTAGTCAAACCATCTTTTTTTTTTAATAGATGAAATTTCCCGATAGGGATTCTGTCTAGATGAGATGATAGTAGTATACCATCGTTTTTACGATGTTCTTCCAACCGATGGCGTTAGCTGTAATAGGAAATCACACAAATTTCGGGAGTTTCAGAAATTCGTTTTCTTTACGACTCAAACATGACTTACGACTAGCCTTATACTTTCTCCCCAATCAACCCACCATTGCCTGGACACGCGCTGTACCAACCGTTGGCAATGTCTTTTGTAAAGTGTGCCAAAAATGTCACATTTTTAAATAATAGCATTGCTGTCTAGCTGGTACACCGCGCCTTCAGGTCCTGGTTAATGAGTAATAGGGCCGGCCCGGCATGGTGCAGCCATGGGTAAACTGTGACAACCTTACTATCTGGTTGTAGTGAAATGTGTCAGGTATGGAAAACAAAGCATAGGAAAAACCGCCACATTTTTCTGCAATATACTGTACTTGCGGGAAGGTGATGAAACGCAAAAAAAAAAACACATTTTACGTGTGTCGCGCCAGTACCTTCTGGCATTAAGCTGAACGTGGTTGGGCATGAATATTAATGTAATTTGCAATAAATATTCATTTTCAAACAGCCAAATTCGAGTTGAACGGCGGGATTTGGCTACCGGGCGACTAAGGTAAAAATGAATGGTCGCTGGTTTCGAATCCGTGGGCTGTAACGGAGGAGCGAAAGATTTCATCGAGAAAATCATCAAAGACAAAGATTTCATACAGTTATTCCAGTAATCTTTGCTAGTTCGTAGCTCACATGGGTTTATTCAATCGTAGTCATCGATTCTCGTAACTGACAGAATATTTAAGTTAATGAAATATTCGTACACATTTAGAGATGGAAATGTTAAACTCAAGATCAAAATTCCAGGCACACAAGATAATTCAAATTACACTAAGAGTGCAGCAGTTATGCAATTGTGTAGCCCAATTATCAATTTTCTGAATTTCGTGAAATCAAACCGCCTTACTAAGCATAACCTACCTGGAAATAAGAATACAGTTTATTCCAAATAGTCAGTAGAACTAAAGGTTTATATGATTCTAACTGAAAATGCAGGCGGTCTCGGTTCTGAACTTCAGCGATTTCGGATTTACTTGGTTAAAAATTAGGAGAAAATTATTCCAGCAACATTTGGTGCTAAACAATGACTAATCTATCAATTTTTCAGTTTCATATCAACAGCATTAATCGCTTCAGAAATTTGAATACTTTTTACAACAAATGAATAAAGTGCGAATCCGCCAACTAAACGAGAGCGATATAACGTCATTTTTTTGTACACAAGCATTGCTGATTTCTACGGAGAGAAGATATGATGAAAATGCAAGATATCCGAACCGATCGTGGAACGCTATCAAATGGATAAATAGTAAGAGCGACGCGAATAAAATGTACGCACACATTCTGGGTGTTTGCTTAACAAAGTAGGTGAATACTATATAACAACGCATCCAATCGAGGGCATACATTTGTTCGGCGGATGGACGAGGAGCGAAAGGGGTGACAATACGGACTTTTATCTTTTGCCAGACACCAGTGGTTGGGATTTAGTCCGACAACGAGTAACACGTTGATTGGGGTTCGCTTCAAAAGACAAGTCTTCGAGGCCATTTCTCCTTAATTCTTTGCACTCATCATTCAATAGGCGAATAAGTTCGCCTCTCTTTCTTGGCATTTTGCTGTCAGGTGTAAGTGATCCGAAAGAACTTGCTCGGGAGCTGTCACAAATTTCGTTATCCGGACCTACCAAGTTGACTTCCATGACCGACGAATAACTGTTACTATCGTGAACCAAATTCCTTTCTAGCGTCAAGGTGGACGATGGTGATTGTTCCAATTTGCGAGCTCTTTTGCTAGGACCGTCGGACAGTGAATCTTCTTCACCACAGCTATAGAATTCAGACTCTGTGGTTCTTTTCCGCCGTGTTAGCCGTTGGTTTGAAAAAATCAAACCACCCAATCCTTTATGTTTCAGCTCCTTGCACTCGTCGCTTAGCAGGCCAGAAAGATCTTTGTTTGGATTGAGTGAATTGCCCAATGGCGGCGAGCACTGAAGCGGATCGACTTCGCCAAGTGCTTGCATTTTCTTGCCCGGAAATAGTGGACTTGTTTGCTCTGCGTAAGGCTGCGGAGACTTCTTTTCTTTTTGCTGAATTTTTAAGAGAGACTGCTTCATTTGTTCTCTCTTCTCTGCCGGAAGTTTCCCGAGTTTCAATGGTGTGACGATAGGTAGTGAAGTATCAACCGAGGACGAAGGAGAAATCATATTATATAGGGAAGGCTCTTGTTTCATTGTAGGATTACGCTGGCCCATGCATCTCAAAATCGGAAGAGGGCCGGAGACTGCTGATGCCAACCATTGCGAAACGCTTCGCGATCGATTGTTATTATTTTCTAGTGCCTTTCCATCTGATTGTGAATCAACGAGTCGGCAATGCTTTTCATTTGAAGGATTTTTAACTTTTGTTATTGAAATACCGGGAGGTAAGACAAATGGCTGAGACAGGCGACTGGTAACTGGTGGATGTGTATCATCTCGGGCTTCATCTTCTGACGAACAAAGATCCACTACATCTGTGATATTTCCGGTTGATGACGCACTCTTATTTGGTGAGACATTAACTAATTTTGGCGATGGTATGGAAGGCATTCGTATTATGACTGGGTCAGGAGAGCGGTTCTTCGGATGTCTATTTACAACTGGAATCAGATCGGGCAGAATGAACTGATTTTTCGCAGTATTAGATTTGTTAGGCTGTACAGCTTGCATAGACCAAGTGCCAGTAATAAGAGGAAGAAGTCCCGGTGGAGATCTGACGTGAGGTTTGTCTAATGAATTGGATTTAGTGGCCATCAAACGTCTTGCTATATCTGGTCGAGATATTGTTGATGATGAGGGAGCCTGCGGATGTTGAAACCAGGTTGGTTGTGAGTCGATGGGAGCCAAGCTTATTGTACAACTAGCAGGTAAGTTTGCGATGCTGCGCTGTACCCAAGGTTGTAACAATGGTTGTTGGTGTTTTGGTTTCGGTCTTGTCCAACTCTCTATATCTTCTAGTTTTAACCTTACCATTTTTACACTAACACCTTGGCAAGTCCTAAGTAATTGACGAGCTCGTTTGTTCAATCCTAAATTCGGGAAAGAAGTCTTTACTTTGATCAACTAAAACAGTAATAACACTAAAGGAAAACTGTACAGAAGTAGTTTACCTGTTTCGATAGTTATCATGCGCTCTTTCCTGTCTGCTTTACTAAAGGAGTAGACGTGAGCCCATTCATTTTTCCTTTTGTATACGGCTGCACGAAAACGATGAGTCGCTGATGAAAGCGCTTGATTGATATTTTCTCCTGTAACAGGGTCTATGCGTACCGCAACCGGTTTTGCCGTGCACAAACGCTCATAACGGCTGATGAGGAGTTCTGATGCCGTCGGAGTTAGTTTTATTGCTTTAAAGAAGCTTTGTCCAAGGTTGGATGAAAAGGGAATTGTCGTAAATCTACGAGAAAAATTATATAATGGCGCTGTATTTCTAACAATACGCAATAGTATGCCTTTTGTCACTGAGTGTGCAAGCTCTTCTTACGACCGGACGAATCTTGGCAGGGGTAACATTAGGCGGCGGTAACGTTTGGTTACGACGAGACAAAGCCAAATACCAGAGAAATTGTGCCTAGAAATAAAGGTATAATTTAATGAACAAACTTCTATCAAAGCAATTGCGATGTATACTTCATCCATATTTTGAGTTTCCGGTTCGACAAAACTGTTGTGAGATTGGGCTTCTAGAGCTTTGTCCGCCATGCACTTCGCTTCATGAGCCTTTTAAGAATTTAATTGAAAAATATCCAATGTAATATACTACAACTCTAGAATGCTATGCTTTGAAAGAAACTGTTTAAAACATAGTTTATGAAACATTTGAACTTGATGTTCTTCAATTGCATGAAATTTGTTGGACTTCTAGTCACCTTAATGGCTGAATGTGAGCTAAAATCTGCTCCGCAATAATCACAGAGGTATATGTCGTTAATCGGTGGCTCAACCATCTTGGCTGCAGTTGGCTCTTCGATTGCGGTTGGGTTTAGGGTCCCAGTGTTCAATTTTGCCGGACTAGTTGGCGAGTTTAATCGAGGAAGTAACATTGGACGAGAAGTATTAGACTGCTGTCTAAAACCCTTATCGTAAATCTGAAATTGACAAATAAAAATGTTTGCATTGTAAATAGAATCACCATACAGCCATTTAATTGAAAAAAGCTTACCATGTTTTCATTCTGGAATGTGACCAGCAGCTTCCCATTTGTGCTATCATACATTGAAGTAGTACCATCCCAGTTGTCTTCAAACTTGTATCCTCCACTGAGTGTTTGGAGTTTTGCCGAAAAATGTAGTAAATATGTACAGCCATTATACTCATAACAGTTTTTCACCAACTTTGAAAGTTTGTACGCCCAATGCTTTGAAAAGAATAACATGCATAGGTAATTTTTTTTTTCATCTTGTGCTCTAGACTGAAAATTTTTACTTGGGTTTGATATTTTTTTGTAAGAATTATAGGAGACCAAGGTACGTCAGGTGGCCACCACTTGAATTTCGCATATTTAGCCCAACCTGAGGGTTCACATCCTAAGATGCACTTTACCAGAAATGGTATAAAATACTGCAGATCCTCCTACAAATATAACTGTATTTAATGGTTTAAACACATTAATTAAAAGTGGTGGTTGTACATACCACAGACATTGATGTGATGGATATTGGTTTGCCATTAGAAAACAGCAATGGGAGATTTGATACCATTACATCTTGTTTGCCCTTGTCTTCTGTGTTATTTTCCATTTTGAAATAGCTGCCACTCTCACTGAGGGCTATAAGGAGACTGCAATCTTTGTTGTTTGTCACTAAGATGATTTTTTTTTTCTTTCTTGAATTAATTCGAATATCCAACTTCGCCCAACGCCATTACGACGTAGTAAAAGAACAGTGGACGGGATGCCATGTGTAATAGAAGTTTATTACCGAATCATACGGTGTTGATTCTGTAAAATTTTAAGTAATTTGAATTTTTGGCGAAATGTTTTGTAGATGTCAGGGAAGTAGACTACATCACTGAGCGTGGCCTGACTGGCCTCCCACTTGCGACTCCTCCTCACGACATACTCTGAAAGCTGGGCAACTCACCAACGACGCCATCAATTCGGTAACTCACTTTTTCCCGCGTATCTTTGTAACGAGATACGATTTTTCCTATTTCACTAAGAATTCCTGCTAAGAAGAATTGCGATAGTAAACCGAATGTTCTTGTAAAAAGCTTGTTATTTTTTGGCTCCAGTCAACACAGAACCTCTCCTGCCTTTACGTACTAAAGAGACGGGCCTTCCTAGCAGTTTTCAAGGACACAAATAAGATCGTCATGCGCTGACGACCGGAAAAATTGCTATTACTGCCACCTGGTGGTCAAAATTCAGGGAAAACAATCGAGCATCGCCGAATAGGGAACAAGGAATTTGGGTAAAACTATGTAGAACTGCGAAACGCTATAAAGAAAAAAAAACTTTAGATTATGATGGGGATTAGTAATTTGTTTTATTTCGGCCATTACCCATTGATGTTGCAGTATAACTTAATCGTTTTGGTTCCCGATGAAACGTAATGGAAATAACAGATGAAGTAAATTGATTTTACAAGAAGCGAGATAAAATGGGTAAGCAATAAAATTACGGCTTATGCTCAACAGGTTGCCTTGTATATATCCTAAGAATTTTTACTTTGGTATTGTTCAGCTTATATTGGCTTTTTGTTCAGAAGTTCATGAAAACACATCCACAGCTAAAAAATTATACTTCGGGCCAATAAAAAAAATTTACCTACGGCTTGTAATCGGAAAAATCAAGTTCTACGAAAACGTGAAAAGCAATAGAAAGTCTACTTAGACAGAACCTTGTTTCTTCTTCTAAAAATTTTTAGATCCAATTATCTTGAGGCCATCTTGTTTCGTTTTTGCAACTCGTCTGCTAGATCATTTAAAGTTAGCGCGACCGTAGCACGTACTACTAATCGACGTAACAGTTTTCAGTTCTCAAGGACTGACGATTCTCCCAAACCTTGAACGTGGCCTTCTGTATACCTTGATCTATGGTAATTTCATATTAATCTGTAGACAACCTGAAAAATTTTCTGTCCTTCATCGCTGTTTAACGTATTGTTCACGAAGAATTGACAAGTTATGTGTAGAGGATGCATCCTGGTTGAATCAGGTTGGTTACTTTAGGCTTATGTGAAAAAATTAGAAACAAAAAACAATACTTTTACATATTGCTAATGTACTCAAGTTTGCTGCAATGCCCTGTCGAATTAGATTAATAAAATTTTATCTAATAGATTAAAAAATTTGTAAGCTCAGCGGGGGTTGTAAAACTCGAAAGAACCTCCGACACTTGCTAAAGAATTACGTTTTCTTTTCAGAAAGAATCACACAATCGTGGTTTGCTTTAAGAACTTCATGGTTTTGGCAAGAAAATCACGATACTTTAGTCTAAAAACCACGTTTTGATTCGAAAACCAGTCATGATTCTAGAGTCTGGTACACATCCCCAAAGAGTTTTACACACCCCGATCTCAAGTTATGATTTCGAAACATAGTTTACGATGCGCTCTGCAATTTACAGAAAGTCAAATCATTGGAGTCACTCACAATGCCGTGCTCCCATCTTAGGGTTTGAATTAGGTTCTGCCGTGCAGCCTCTTTGTAAAAATAAGTTGGTCTGTTAAAGTGTTAGAAAGCCTGTTGATAGCTTGATCGTCGCACAGTTTTATTGCTTGACAAACTATGCAAAAAAAAAATCATTAGTTTGCTCAGGGCACGCAGTGTAACTGGACGAAGCATTTTTTGTTTCCCCTGAAGCACTTTGCCTTTGAGCATCGAGTTAGACGAAGAACCTCAGGAATATGGTAGAAGCTTTATGAAGTAGTAGCTGGCGTTTGAGAGAGGCATCTTGCACGTTCAGCACCCACCCAAGTCTATGGTCGTCCTATGAACTCAAACTAGTGTATCGTATTTCCGGCGTCATTGAAACCAGACCACTATACTGGGCAAAACGAATCTCGACGCCATCCTTTCTTGCCTTCCAAGTAAAAATCAAGAAGAAAATAATGTTTCAAAAATGACACCGTTTTGTTTACTTGTTGATTTTTCTTATTTAGAAAATTGTTTGCAATGTGATCACGTATAAAATCAAAAAGAGGCTTGAACCACTTTACATTTTTCCTGTGCCAGCACATTACCTCTTGTTTATCGTTGTCTAGGATTTACATACTTGATACACGCATTTTTAGGATGGACGAAAGGCAAAAAATTCTGCGTGCAGTTAGCCACGGAGAAGTCGAAGTTTTGCGGGAAATGCATCGCCGCTGTCGGCTGGACTGGAATCAATGTATCTACGACAAAACTGGAGATTCAGCATTACATGTCGCGTCCAGAGCCGGTCATCATCTTGTTCTCAAGTTAATTTCCTTTAATAGCATTTATCCATGCTAAAAATATTAAAGTCTTGTGATATTAGGTATCTGCATGAAGAAGGAGGAATGAATCTGGAACAAGCAAACTTTGATGGAAAGCGACCTTTACATGACGCTGCACAGTTTTCACAGTTTCAGTGCGTGAAATATTTAATCAGCCAAGGTAAGCACGCTCCTGTCACTTCCCTTAAGAATTACCTTGTGATGACCACCCCATGTAAAGCGAATCACCATTTCTTATTTTAAACAAAAATATGATAGAGAAAAGAATCAAGAAAGGCATTTTTCTTCTGGGCTTTACTTGCGGTTATCAAATGGAATGCATTGCGCTGCAGTTGTGTAAAGCCTTGTGATTGTCATAGACACTGATATGTTTTACATATGAATGTGTATTTTTCCTATCGCATTTCAAGGTGTCGAAATCGACCCTATGAAACGAGCGGATTGGAGTCCCTTGATGTTGGCGTGCACCAAGCAAAATGACGCCATCGTAAAATTCCTGGCAGAGAACGGGGCATCGCCAAGATTGCGCAATAAAGATGGGTGGAATAGTTTTCATTTGGCTTGTCGAGAAGGCAACATATCTATTGTCAGTTATCTACTCAATCAAGACCCTACTTTACTGGAGAGTCGGAGCAAAAATGGACGAACGCCGTTACACACAGCGGGTATTAATGCGTACGAACACCAACCACCTCTATTCGTGAATCATGCTTTCTTTCAATTCACTAGCACTGCACGGACACCTTGAAATTGTAAAATTACTGACTGAAAGATCTCAAAAGGATACGCAGGATATGAAAGATACTTGTGGAACAACTGCATTAATGGATGCCATTCGTGCTGGGCATGTATCGATCGCTCGGTATTTGGTTGATGCCAAAGTCGCTAGTTCCGAATGCTGGGACGGTTTAGGAAGAACACCTATCCATTTGGCAGCTCAGGTGCGTGAAATTTATTACTTAATGGTTTTCTCCCATGTTTACGTTTGCTTTTTAACAAATGGAGGCTGGCTGCATTCCATCTATAGATTTTCTACTTGACGAATGTCACACCGATATCAATTCTCCCGCTAGCGATCTGTCTCGACCATTACATTTGGCCGCTAGGGAAGGCCACGCCATAGCTGTTCAACATTTATTAGAACGAGAAGCAGATGACTGCCTGAAAGATTCACATGGCAGAACAGGTATGTCTTTTAGTATCTTTAGCTATACGTTGCTTGGCTTCCTAAGGCTTGAAAATGTTGCTTTAATAATCACCACGAGCCGGGTTGCTGTTCCATGTAATCCAATCGCCTGATCAACTTAGTTGTAGAAATGGATGAGGGACAAGCTTAAGCCGAGACCAGTACTCAAAATCAAACATAATCAAAGCCTGCTTCATAGCTTTGCTGGAATCTAGAAACAAGTTTGGAGAGACCCTGTAGTTTACGTTTTATCGCATCCGTCCTCGGAAGTTTTCTCTCCGCAACCTTAAGGCATTCGTGTGCTACTAACTCTTGTCTTTAAAAAATCCTTGCACTTTCAAATGTCCTTCGTTAACTTAAATTGTTGTTTAGTTTTGATATCTGGTTACCAATTTCTCTTTTTTTTCTCCTTTTTTTTGAATAAATGTTTTATGTGCTGTTCGTGTTTTAAAGCCTTGAAGGTGGCAAAGGATTATAACCAGCTCGGCTGTGTGCAACTCCTTGAAAAGACCGGACCAAACGACAGTATGTAGATCTATTCACTTCCTAATGCAATTTGTGTGCGATAAAAGGCTGTATTTGTACGTTTTGCGTCCTTGTCAATAAACGTGTAGTAACTCAAGGTTAATTGGACCGTTTTTTTTTTCTTTTTTACCAATTTTTTTTTTTACGAATTTCTGGTAGGATTAGTTTTACAATAAACCAGTTAAACAACGGCTGCGTTTTCCCTAAGGTTAATGGAAAACGAATTATTCTTACCTTTTAGGCCGCTAGATGGTTCTTGGTTGCCGCCTTTGTTTACAAATGTCTGAAAGTTGACATCTATCTTGTTTGTCGTCTGAATGCGTCGTCTGCAATTTTGTTTTGGAAAGTTAATCTAAAAAAATAAGAATTTAGCCACCAATCAAAATTATGAATCATGGAAAATTTTGATGATTCTGACACTATCCCCGACCTTGTTGTTATTGTGGACGATGCGCAGTTGATAGATTCATCTATTTCTGATAGTGCTAATGTCCAAACCGTGCCTGTAACTATCGTTACTGGTTTTTTGGGAGCCGGCAAAACCACCTTTCTCAATTTTGTGTTGACTGAACAGCATGAAAAAAGAATTGCTGTTATTCTGAATGAGTTTGGTGAAGGTTAGAAAATTTCTAATGTGAAAATCTTAATAGCGACAATGTTTGCCAAAATTTCCTTTTAAAAATTCAGGCAGTGTCCTAGAAAAAAGCCTGGCAGTAGGGACGCAAGGAGATTTATATGAAGAATGGCTAGAACTACGTAATGGTTGTCTTTGCTGCTCAGTTAAGTGTGTACTCTAAGATATAATAGTTTAACAGGTTTTTTTAATGCATATTATTTTCAGAGATAATGGAGTGAAAGCAATAGAAAACCTGATGAAGAAAAAGGGTAGGTTTGACTACATTCTTTTGGAGACTACTGGCTTGGCTGATCCTGGTAAATACATTCTGGTATGGCTGCTTCTCTGATCACCATTCACTGCAACTTTTAGTTTTTTTTCCCAACAGGACCAATTGCTTCACTTTTTTGGCTGGACAGTGAGCTCTGCAGTGATATTCATCTAGACGGTAAGACAATAGAATTCAGATTTATAGAACAGAATTCTTTACACATTCCATAGTGTCATGTGCTCCTCTCAACAACCTTCAAGTTTGGTTAGTGGTATTGTTTAGCGGGGTCGCTTGCCTGAATTCAGGTTTGTGACGGCAATATCAGACTGTTACGTGCGCTGTAGAATTCAAACGTTTAACGACATAGCATAAAATAGAACAGGGAATCAAATATTCTTTTTCATTTTAATCGTTGCATCTATTCGAATTTCGTTAACGAGCTTTAATTGTACGCCTGTTTAAATTTCCAGGCATAATAACGTTGGTCGACGCCAAACACGGATTAAGGGTGGGAAGCAAAAACAAAATCCTTTTTTAAAACACAGACTAATGTAAACTCTTTCTCAATTAAGCAAATTAATGAGAAGAAACCAGATGGTTCAGTCAACGAAGCCATAAGGTAAAGCAATATTTTGCGTTTATTCTTTAAATTGCAACTAAGAAGTAAAATTCTCTCTTTCCGTTCCAGACAAATCGCGCTGGCCGACGTTATTGTGATAAATAAAGAAGACCTCGTCACAAAAGAGGACCTTTTAGAATTGAAAAATCACGTTCAGTATGTTGTTTTGTTTATTTCATTTCCATTTCTTTTCATACTTTATTCGGTAATTTCATATCAACGGCGCAAAATGCATTCTTTCAACGTTAAAGCCAATTGATCTTTTACAGGGCTATTAATAGCGAAGCAACTTTCGTTACCACTCAACACGGCAGGTATAGGGAACTAGAATTTAACTTTCCACGTCAGTGTGATAAAAATCCTAATATTCTAGGGTCAATCTGGAAGCTGTACTGGATCTAGGGCTCTATTACCAAACGACCAACCGCAGGTGAATTCAAAGTTTTAACTATCGAGGTTCAGTAATGACTTCCACTGAAATTACCATTTCAGTTTGACATTTCTGCATAGGAAATTTTTAGAAAATCTGTATTTTTCCTTCTATATTTAGGCCTTTTGAAAATACCCCGGCAAAATTTTCTAGTCCGTCAAACAGTCATCTGGATTTGGTAAGTAACGACATTGCAATACATGTAAATGAATCCAATATTTATGACGGCTTTACAAGTCTGTACGTAGCGTGACGCTCGAATTGAATGAACGGCTCACCCCAGAGATTGTAGACGCCTACTTACAACGTCTTTTGTGGGAAAAAGATGTAGTTAATTCGGAAGGATTGACGCTTGAAATATTCCGTTTAAAGGTATGCTTCTAGGCCGTTTCTGAATCTAATCGGGTTCTTATGCCAACCTTATTATCTTACGTTACGTGGTAAAAATGCAGGGTATCGTACGGTATTCACAGCCGGAATCAGAATCCTCATCCGTTGTCATCATTCAAGCCGTTTACGACACATACGACGTAATGCCAATCAAACCAGAAGCGTCCGAAGCAGGAAATCTGAGCTTAGAACCCGATGCCCGCTTTGTTTTTATCGGTGAGTGAGTACGTAACCCTAACTAGCTATCAAATCAATGTTCCGTAACATCTATCAAAATAGGTTGTTGTTCATCATTCTTTCTCATTCGGCATCTTGCAGGTCGCAATTTAGAACTGCTTACCCTGAGAAACGTCTTGTTGCAGCTCCTTCATCCTGATTAACAGCATGGCTAATGGTATCAGTCAGACTTTCCCCACGCACTTTCAATAAAAACCGAAAGTTTGAATTCCAAGAATGAAACGTTTAGCTTATTCTTCATGTGTCTCGTTCACTTCCCGTGTTGGGTTAGATCAAACGTGGTGTCGGCTGTAGATCAGTCACAACTATTCAAACATCATTTTCTTTTCGAAACAATTTCGCAGAATTCAATGGTCGGGATCAGCTTTCCCAAACCAGACTGCGTCTTTTTCTCGCATCGAGTTGAGAATTCATCTGAGATATCTACATCCCTTCCAAGAATTATTTTGTTGCCCTTGCAGTATTAGGTGTCGCGAATTTTGTCTGTATTACCGGGGATAACATCATTGCCTTTAAGTGGGATCCGAATCCAACATGAGCCAGGATGGCCTTGGCGAAATCGTTAAATTACCAAGTTTTGGACGAAACACGACGGACATTCGCTACTTGTTAAGGAAATTGTGGTAACGGAAACGCGCGGTCCGCCAACTCAAATTGCTCGTGATTAAAGGTACGTTTATCTGCGCTAATGTTCTTGTTGTATTTTCGCTATCACAAGGCATTTTCAATCACATCTTTGACAAACCAAAGATATGACACGTTAGATTGGCGATAATTCATTGTCGGGTATAAATATCAAGGGACTGGCGGTCAGCGAAGCGCATTGGCCATGATGTAAGAATGAAGCCATTAAGGGCGAAAATAGCTTCATGAATATCGTGGTATTTTCAAGAGCAAAAGCAGCGAGGAAGAAAAGAAGCAAAAAAGAAACATTCGCCATTATGTCGCTTTAATCCGCATCAGCGCTAGCAAATCGTTTGGCTAGTCGCGGATCGAAAATCACAAGACGACAATCAAAAATCGAACGGGTTTTGCCAATCGTTTGATGCCAGGAAGAGGAAAAGAAGATGAATGCAAAACGACGTTTCGTCACCAACGTTTTTTCGACGATGAATAAGTCTCTTGTTTGTTGGTCGGTTAGTTTCTTGGTGAATAATGCGTCTCATTTGCTTTGATGTGGCGGGACGGGTGCTGGGATCAGCGGACGGGATTGTATTAGGGCGTTCTTTGTCCATCAAAAGTCTCTAGACCAAAGGAAGAAAAGACTATAAGCGAGAAAGCCACCAAGAAAAACCGGAGGGGTGTAACGAGCGTCGATTGTGCCCGCATACAACGTTTGCGAGATCCGACGAGTATATTTTTTTGTCTGTTGGGTGGTGGGGACCAAATTGAATCATTCCGCAGGAGGCCTCGACGATGTCTAAGATAAGTGATTTTTGCTCTGCGCAACCGTTATATTCGCATGCGCCGCCTGAATAATCAACTTGTCTGCTCGTTCGGCTGGAAAGCGATCCAGCTAGCTAACTATAACTTCGAACGACGAAAAAAGCCAAAAAGCACTAGAATACGGTACACGGCAGCTAGAGGGATATTTTTTTTTTTTTTTTTTTTTTTTTAAAGGGAGAGGGGATGTACTAAACGGGAAAGTGATGCTACTAAACGCCATACACCCCCGGACCGAAGAGGGGGATCACCCGACAGCAGCGTCACTCAAGTGTCTCTCGGTCAGCAATGCTGCACAAATTCGATTCGGATCCGTTTCTTATCCCTTAGCAGCGCTATTCTTTTCTTTCCTCCCTTGCGCTATGCTTATAATTCAATGGAAAAAAAACCAGCACTTGAAGCAAAAGGACCTCCTTTTGCTCATACCCAACTTTTTTCTTCTTATCGTCTCTCTGTTAGCGCCATTGCTCCTCTTCAAATACACACTGCCTGGGAGTACATAGAAAGCATATATACTCAGCGCTATTGTAATGACATTTGGCGTTTTGGATGATTGTCACAAGAGGTTTCGCCGCTTCTTGCCTCGCTGTGATACACGTCAAAACGGCACAAGAGGCACAATGATTGGATTAAGGCGCTATCCGGCCTTCTGTCTTTCAAATTTTCAAAATTGGTGGGCGAGTTTTCTTCTGCACCCGTCTTTGGCTAGACAACAATATCTAACGAAGGAGTCTATAAAAGGATCAAAAATCATGTTTAATGATGTACGGCAGATAGGCCCCTTCAAGTCGTTTGATAATCAGATTGATGAATTTGCATAGTCATGAACTGCGCATCACATTATCCGCCCGCATATTCAAAACTGGCCACTATTTAATGAGTGACGTTGATTGGCTCCTCGACGGCTGGATCGCGTTGCAAAACGTGCATCCGCTGATTGCAATTTTGAAAACTGAACCAGTTGGAGTCAACGATCTTATCAATGACGCTAGTTGCCTTTCTTATGTACTAAAGTATATCAACTGAAAACGAAATCATTTAGACTTGCGTGTGAGTTATCCGACATACCGGCTGTCATTAGAAAAAAAAAACGCATGAAAAGCCACGGCCAACACATGTGAAGTGGCTTTAAGTTGGATGATAGTGGGGACTCTTTTGATCACTTCAAACCTTTCAGGCGAAAAAAATATATAGCTATGTAAGTGACTACGGAAAAAAAAAAGAAGCTAAAAGTGGAAGAGCAAGTTTATGGGCGAGGGCTCTCAATACGCGGCTATAGAAGAATAAAGCAACCGGCGCTACAGACTAAAATGGCGATTGCCCGTGCGCAGACCTGCAGCTCGTAAAAAACACGATGACGGGGGGGCGCGTGAAATAACCATAAAAACAGAGGGAATGTAAAAAAAAATATATGTGACACACAAAAAAAAACCAAAAGTCAAAGCATTGGCAAGCTGGTGACAAACATTACCGTCTGGCGTGTTGACGTCGATTGCGGGGGAGGTCAATCTACGCGACCACACCAGATGGTCTGACACATCAAACCGCATCCTCCCCTCATTCTTCCCCCCCAAAAAATGGCCATTATTATAATTCATTAATAGTGATTAATAGACTCTTCTTTTTCAGTGATTGTGGGGGCGGGTGATAGAGGCCGTAAAGCTGCTGTACATCGAGTCTTGATTAAATGTCGTCTATAAACACCTCTGCCTCCCCTTGTTGTATGCACACACAATTCCCAGTATATAGGCCTAGTGTATATTTACCCTTTTCATTGGTCTCGAAGGTGCTGACAATGATATTCATATATGTATTGAAAAACGGGAAAAAGGCAATATGCGCGGATGGCAGTAAACTTGTTCTTTTTTGGGGCTCCTCTGTATCTGTGATTGTCATTCAAATGAGACGACGCAAAACCAATCTGTTGACGAACTGCAGAAGAGTCAAGCAAACAATTCACCCAGTTCGAGTTACGACAGAAGATCATTTCACTATTTCTTAATACAATTTGATTTCCACTGAAATTCCATTCACATTAAAAAAAACCAGCTTTTATTTAAATACAAAAAGCAATGGTTACAATTAACTGCTGCGCCTGATCAACTGAACTGATTGGTAAAGAGGCCATTAGGAATTGACATATAGGTGTACTGATATCAGAAGAATAGAAACTTTGAATTCATTCTGTCTCTATTCGATGTTGGTTTCAGTGAATATATGGCTATTGAAGACGGGATTGTTTCCCCTCTCCGCCTCCTCACGCCCTTCATTGTATAACAGGATGTCAGGAGGAGGATAGAAGGCGTGTATTCATGACGGCCGCATTCGACTAAACAGGGGAGGGGATGTTTCGGGTTATAACATTTACATTGATATGGGTCGCCATGTAATAGAATTCATTGGCCATATAGACTACCTTATCCCCCCCCCCCCCCCCCTCTTCGATAGTGTCTCTCCACTTTCTCACAGACAGAAGGTCATAAGGTGACTAGCAAACGTAATTGGGTGGGCGAGTTCTTTTCTATTCTCGCCTGATGTGCGTGTGGCAGTGTGTATCAGTAGGAAAGGAACGAAGGCTCTTTCTTAATTGATCCGTTTAATTTGCACCGTCCGTATAGGATCATTAGCTTGCAGTGACGGCCATTGCCTCCGTCCCAATCGGAAGATTGACGATGAGAATCTACATTCGACTGAAGACAGCCATTTTCTCTCGGTTTTTGCCCTTTCTTCCTTTTTTTTTTTAGAACGTCACTTGTCTTTTGTGTGACAATCGCTGAGTGGGTGGCGTAAGAGATTTGGGTTGTGGTCGCCAATCGAATCACAGGAGATGAAGAATAAAAAAAAAAAAAAGAAAAATCCCGAACGGATTTTTTGTCATCTCTTTTGTTCAATTTGTACACGAAGAGAAAAGCGACTGCTTTCCTTGCCGAACAAAAGGACGTTTGCTGAGCCTCTCGCCTCTATGTCTAACCTTTAGCTGTCAATTGTGCCAATGTCGTTCATATACATTCGCTTTGCCCCACAAAAAAATAGAATGCCCGATCAAGATTCTCATTTTGTTTGAATCAATAATTACATTCGTTCAATTGTTATCACCGTGAAAAATAAGAAATCCGATTTCGGGGTGAAATCAATCAATTCCGAAAGACATGTAAATCTCGTAACAAAGGTTAGGTCTACATTTTTTCTATACGGGCCCTATAAAGTACAGCATCACAAACTGTTTAATCAAATACTCGTCAGGGACTAAGAAGCCCTCGATAGTGAGGCTTTAATACTCATCTTTAGCACATAAGAGACAGGCTTCAACTCTCTGTATGTTTGTATGCATGTGTGTTATATAAAGCACTTCATTCAAATCGTGATCCCGTCCATCACGGTCACAAGATTGCATAATCCCCCCTTCCCCACTTGCGCTAATCCGCCCTTCTCCAAGCACTGCTAGGCTTGCACACATATTTGCCCACGCGTTCAATGACTGTATAAACGAACAAAACAGCCCCATCATCTATTGTATGTTGTGTATTCGCATCGGATTTTTTTAAATTTATTTTTTTACTATGCCGTTCCAGCGAATGGTGTACATCATCTTCTATTTTTTTTCATTCAGGTTTCTTCAACCGATGATGACAAACAAACACACGATTATAGTTGTGTGTGCACACAGACTTAATCGTCCCAGATTATATACACACACACACATACATCTACCGTCTTTTTTCGGTGTGTTCCATCATGATGATGCTGTTCCCCCTATAGCGTCACACCTCCCCACAGCCATGAAATCCATCGATAATACCTCAGCATCTGTCAGCTGTCTTGATCGTTTCAACCTTCAACATCAGTTTATTTATACTATTAATTTTTTTTTTATCGCAACATTTAGTTTCTTTTTTCTTTTTCGAAATGGGGGATCTATTCTTTATCACTTGATGTGTGTATTCAACCCACTGATGCAATTTCAATGAAAAAAAAAAAAGAAAGCTAAATTTTGGGTGCTCTATTATTACGAATTATTTGGTGTCGATTGTGTATGTTCACCACACAATCAAGACCTTATAATCGGTTAACTAAATATCGAGCATTTAATGCGGCCTGTGTACACAGAGCCTTCCACTAACCTTTTCCTAAAAGATTGACAGATTTTATCCTCCTTTATTCAAAACCGACAAACAAAAAATGAGAAATTTCGGTTCGGAAAAAAAAAGGATGTCTAAACAAATCACCGAATCATTTTTGTTTGTTTAGTTTTTTCTTTTGTTTTTTTTTGTTTTTAGTCCCTTCCGGAGAAGCTTTTCTCTAGCCAGGCAGGAAAATCTATTAATCAGACGAATATCAAAGCCCATTGTCGTTGACAAATTCTATAAAACAATCAAACAACCAAAGCTTTGCCTTATTTCTCTCCTCTCTCTTAAGAATCTGATATAGATCCACAAGAAAAACAGCAATGTAAACGGTTCTAACAGATGAGAATCATACATTTCAGAATTACATTTAGCCTCTCTTGAGATGGAAAACAAATGCAGATAATGAAAAAGATATAGACAAAAAAAAAAAAAATAATAATAAAGCGTTTCTTCTTCAGAGAAGACCCCCTCCTCTGGTATCTTTTGATTGTTGGCGGTTTGGAGTGTATTCTTATAATGGCGATAGAGGAAGACGGGTAGTAAGTGTTTGGGTGTGTATACGCGTATATACAAGAACGCAGTCAGCCGTTCACATGAGACGAGAGCTTTGAAATATTTTCATTTTCGAAGAAAGAAACGCTGGAAATTTAAGCTTTTTGCTTAAGTAGGTGTGAAAATCTTTAGCCTCTCTGTCGGCCGCATTCTCATTTTGTCTTTTCTTTTCACTTTCCTCTCAATTCACTGATTCTCCGTAGTTTCGTACGGCAGCCCAGTAGCGGTACGCACTTTGAGGCATTATTGCCTTTCCCTTTTGCTCCTTCTTTTTCACTGAGGCGGTTTGCAAGATTTTTCATCAATCGCTATTCAGGCCAATAACAGAAAGACCACACTCGATAGTTGGCAAACAACTTTGATCATATCGCTCAATTACAGACACACAAAAAAATAAGGTTTTACTTTGATGCGTCGGACTCCCTCCGTTGTCGATTACCTGCCTTGGTGTTGTTCTTATTATTATTTCCTTCGCCATCTCAGTTGTTGTCCTGATCGCTTCCTTTTTTATTTTTTTTATTTTTAGTAAATAGTTAATCGAGTCCTGGCCGTGTTCTTTTCTTTGAAAGGAGTTGTGCGCACGCCGACATTCTATGCGGCGGAAACTGAAGCCTGGCCAACTTACAACGTCTTTGACGTTGATTTCAGGCCTGTACGCCAGCAATTTAACATTTTGTTAACTGCCTACAAAACTCGTGAATGTAGTTTGAATGCGGGTCGTATATACGATGCAAGGATTATTTTTGATGCGCTGTTTTGAATGTTTTCCAACACTTATGTACGCCAAAAACGGATAGAAGGAGAGCATATTTAATCTGCATAAATAGTGGTACGAGGATGCTCTTACAAAGAGGCTATAAATGCACAATGAAATCTGGGCATATTGCCAAGTGGAATGTCAACATTGTCCATAAAGTTAACAACGATCTACGTGTGCTGGAACGGCGAACGCGAGCGTAAGAAGTTCGATCCACGATCCACTGTCCTAAGGACATTTTTCACAGCCGTTTTTCTTTGTTTGACACGGCAAAGAGCTTAACCACTATTTGATACAAAAGGAAAAAAAATATATATTTGTTCAATGGAACATGTATGGAACACGGATGCAGGAAGAGATCCCTTCCTTAACGGTCGTATTTTCACGTGGATGTGCCTCGGGAAGGCTGGTTATGCAACGCCGATGGATATGCCAATGGCATCATAGCTAAAATGAGATCGGCTTGAAATTTGTCTTGAAATATGAACGGACGAACGTTTCATTCGCTGTGGTGCGTGAAAGAGTTGTCCCGCACTGTGTTAACGTGCTAGCCATAACATTTTCAGCGTGGCCAATCCAATTTCCGGCTTTTTATGAAGTTGTTAAGCGAGTTCACCACAAGTTTAATCAAGCCGCCCGTAACAAGAAGCGTTGATATTGTCGAACATACAAAGACCCACTTCGAATGTAATACAAACTGAACTTTGCAGCTTTTCAGCTGATGTGTTTGCCTTGGCACAACTTCGAACGCGGCTCTATACCAAAAGTCAACGTCAATTCTGTTTTTTCTCGCAAACAACAACTTGATATTGAGTTGCTAACCGAGTGGTGTTTCATTTCGGCGAAGGATACGACACCTTGGGTGCCGAATATATCAATTCGTTGGGTGATCAAATCATCATTCAAGCGTGACGATATATTGAAAAGCTCATTCAAGCCATCAGACCCTGTCTCACTTTTGCTGGAGTTACGTAGGACTATACATGCGTGTACTTGTTGCCATGCCACCAGTACTTCCCCCCTCCGTTGTCAATACAATCTGATAGGGTGGAAAACAAAATTGACACTCTACAATATTGAGAAAATAATAATAAGCTGTTTGGCGTATTTAGATCTAAAAATAGACGAAACGGCAGGTGCTGTTGCTTCCATTCGAAATGAAATAGCACGTTCAAAAACAAATTTCACGCTGCTCTATACCGCTTTGTTGTCGTATCGCCGTGTTTGATTGTCATTGTATCATATTATTATTCCCTCCCAATCGTCGTATCTGTGCGATGCGTGAGTGAGCGATTTATGTAAATGTGTTGCGTTATTACTTACGACGTTTGGATTCGAGAAACGCCCGACTGATGAGATTGTTATCATCGTTCCACTAAACGTTGCCTCGCCTTGTTTCGTGTCCTGACTCTGTTTCCATTAAACGATTTCTTTTGTACAACTGACTCTCTTGTTGTTATTACGTGTTTCTCTTCTAAACGGATGAATCTCTTTTGGGGCTGATCTTATCCATCCTGGGAACTGCTACCGAGACCTGTAAAACAGCCGGATGTGAGCAGTTTGTCAACACATCTGGAACACACAAAGCCAACGAAACTATCAAACGAAAGAGAACTCTGAATTCAGGAGAACAATCGCACACCATCTTGTTGTCTATACGCTTCGAAAATAGGCGGCCAAAACAATAGGGCGGGATGGCATATAGATAACGACAAAGAGTCTCATTGATGCGGAAGCCTATTGTTGTTGTGTCTTCGACGTTTGCACACAATTGTATACAGTTTGCTGTGTACCTCTCTATCAAAAGGTGGCACGCTACCGACTTGTTTCGAACTGGGGATTCTTCTCGGAATTGGCATCATCAGACAACAACACGCACCCGACACGCTTTCTCTGTCTTTATCTTCTTCTTTAATAGTCCCAGTTTCTCCCGTTTATTTGAATGCCGACTGGGTGTCCTGGTTTGTCCGCGCGTCTGTTGCGCCTGAAAAACAGAGGCAGTCCCTTGACCGGCTGATGTTTGCGCACGCAAACGAAAAAATAAATACACATTCCTGCATAGTTATGTAGTGCAGGACAACAAATAAAATCGCGGCGAATGCTTGAAAAAAGAAAAGGGAAATGAAAAAGGGCTTTTGTCTCTTGCCGTCAGTCGATTCGTATGGCCGTTCGCGGGTCCTCGATCTCATCTGGTTTTTTTAAAGGGTATGGTGCCGCGGACCAATATTTATACACGCGGTTGCTGCTTTGTAAAGAGAAATTGAAAAAAAAAAAAAAAATGCGGCATACAAATACAACAAGTTCAATCCCCCCCCCCAAAAAAAAAAAGAATAAGAATGGCTCTATTGTGTGTTGGTCCTCGCGCTATTCTTTGACGGCTACTTCCCTGATTTCTAAAATAAAAAAAAAAGGAAGACAAGAATAAAAGAGCGGTATGGTTCCGGTGATCGATTGAAAGTTTTTTGAGTCGGTATTTAAAGCACAAAAGGCCTTTCTTTCCATCGATGTATATAGACATGGTTGGCTGTGTAAGGCACACGCCGACATCTCGACCCTTCCATTCGTGGAATAAAACGTTCGTTTACGGGGGTTAATTGAACTTTAAAACATGGCATTCACCGTCATTTAGGAATGGAAGAAATACAAGTCAATGATCTATCATTCTTCATCTATAATTTCATTGAAACTATAATTCAATGTTAAATGCCTTTCTCAGTTGCCATCACGTGTGAGGGCAACTTAAGCAATAGTTAATACACCCTCCCGTTATTTCGTTCCCACACGCAATCTCTATTTACTAAACACAGCCAGAGTAACATTAACAGCTTGTTTTCCAGCGTTTAGCTACTGCCCTCTAATCTCTCCGAGCATCCGTGTGCAGGGCCGTTTCAAATGATGTTGGACATCTTTCCACTACGTGCTGTACAAAAAAAGGACTAATACAATTTTCTTTTTTTTCTTTTTTTTGTAACAAACTTCCGATTCTCCCGCTGATTTTGTTTCCCGTTTTTGCTTCTGGTGTGGCTGCTTCACACTTTCTTGAAAAAGACTTGCATCACGGTGGTCTTGCTCCCTTTCTCGGCGTGTGTCCGTCTCTGTGTTATTCTTGCTGTTGTCGAACGATCTCTGGGAAAAAAAAACCTCAACCGTATAGTGTTGTAACGTTGTATAACTGTGCAACTACATATACAGTTTCCTTTCTCTTTTTTCCGTAGTCGATATATCGTCGACAACCGGCCCCACCGATGATTGTGTAAATATTTTCACAGACTGTTTGGTTTTATTATTTTTTTTTTTATTTTTTTACTTGCCGCGTGTTCCCTTAAAAACAGGCCGTTCTTAGAAATCTTCTTTTTTCAATGTTTGTATATGTACATCATACACGTATGGCCTTTTTGACCACTGCTAAGTATACACACATACACGTGTGTGGCTTCAGGTCTGTCCATAAAATTATACGATTTCAAAGAATTATACTTTAGGCAGTTGGGTCCCACTAGACATCACAAAATTCGACGATGAATTGTAAGTTAAAAATCAAACATTGACCACTACGTATGTTACGCAATACCTATTATCTCTACCCCCCTTACACCTAAAACGATCATTGACTTACGGTTGACCTACGTGTATACATACAATTGACATCACCACCTCCCGGTTGGATTCACACGATGTTTGATCAGGGCAACGGCCCATTGTTCACGATGAAATCGACGGTAACACACGCTGCGCTTTGTGTTTTGTCAGACACACATATGAAACAACATTCCAGGCAGGGCAAATAAAAAGAGATACATCCCAGCAAAAGTTGGGACTTGTACTCATTTTTTTTTTTTTAGGCGCACGTGATACGTGCGCTTCGTGCCTATCTTGCTGGGTGCAATAATGAAAGACAATATTGTCGGCCGCCATCATCACGCGTGCCCGTTATAATATTGACGTATAATAATGCCCTTTGGCTTGTCATCCAAAACCCCAAAAGAACTTTGCGGCTGTGCCATCACATCCTTTTTCGGGCACTTGATTGTTTTTGTTCCCCTTTTTTTTTGCTCCATGCGATTGTTTTCTTCTAAAATGCCCGTGTTCTGTTAACCTATTTGCAAAATGCGATATGAAGCGTAGATCAATTGCAGACGCACACACACACTGAATAGGCTCGCGTTTTTTGAATACATCAGCGAAATACAAGAACCCACGATCTCTGTTCGTTGTGATTTAACACATAATACCTCGGATCGTATTTTCAACTGGCCGTGCGCGCGGAATTCGATGAAAAATCGTTTTGGCAATGTGGGACAAATCATTTTTATCCAGCGGTCAGTTTCTCATCATAAATAATCAATTGAATGGACCAGCAAAGGCTTTGACCCTACCACACATGTGGATATGTATACACATCATTTATAAATAACTGTTCACGTTGCTAGATGTGCGTGTGTGCGGAGGGTAGGCCTGTTGTATTGTGCGTGTGTGTATACACATATCTTTGACGACATAAGTATTGACTGATGAATGTGCGTGGGTGGGCGTAAAGCCCCCGAAAGCTAAAGGTTTTTGTATTTTCGAAACGTTTTGAAGACTGTTGGCTGCTGTTCCATGTTGTATACACGGGGGGTTGTATAGTACAAGAGCTTATTCAATATATGAGCAACGGTGCGTGCTTATATCATCAGTGTTTTGGTGCCCTTCAAAGGAGAGAGGGAGAAAAAAAAAAGGAGGACGGCGTTTGGATGTCGACCAAGTGGCGAATGTCGAACGCCGGGTGTCGGTCTGGAATGCACAGCAATTATGAATACCGCTCGCTCGCTGACGTTCCTCAAAGGAGACAGAGGCACGTGTGTGTGTGTGTGTGTGTGTGACGGACTATAGTAAAAAAGAAGGGGTTGGTATCTATGTGTGTTCTCCTAAAAAACTTTGTCGTCTCTTTGCTCAACAAAATAAATAATCTTTTCACTCTCGCATCCATTCTCGCCCTTTTTTTTATCTATGGCTGTTGATTGAAAAAAATTCCCTACTACAACAGGGATCATATCGATTCAGAAAAAAATATTTTCATCACAAATCGTTGGTACCATGCTCCAAGTGGTCGTCACACACAAGAAAATAATAATTTGTTTTTCCCTTCTTTTTTTTTTTCTGCATTCTCCGCATTATTTATTATTGCTGGCTGTTCTTTCTTCCGGAGCTGCGTGTTTGGTGCAATATATAAAAATCGTACAAAAGAAGACGACGAAGAATAAACTTTGATCGAAGAATGTCTTTTGTTCTGTCTATTTCCTATCGAATTTTTTTTTTTTTCTTTTTCCCGAGTCTCTTTTACTACATGTGTATCGCCTGCAGACATTTTTTTTTTTTTTTTGCTTTAAGTATTGCGTCATAGTCTTGTTTTTTCGATAGAGATCGGATATCGTTTCATTAATCGGCGAACTGCAATGTTGGCTGATTGCCATGTTCTCTTATTTATTTTCTGGTGCATAACATATTGCGTTTCCGTTATTCGTCTCAACTTTCCCTGTTTCGATTCTTTTATTTTCTCAAATTGTTCCCTCCCCATCATCCGTGATCGTGTGCCAAATGTGCCAACGTGAGCCAATAGTTTAACTGGGTATGTAGGTCGACGTCTACATTCCTTCTTTTATTCTCATCATTTGCTTTGATGGTGACGTATCGATTTTGTTCAAAAGTAAAAAGACAAATGATTCTTTTTTTTTTTTTTCATTTCTCTTACCGTTTGTTGTGTCGAACATGTTTAACAAGCGACACTACAAAGAGGACGTGAACACGCACTGATTTGCGGGTGGACCAATCGCTTTTGACACACCCACCATTTTTTTTTTATTATCCCGCTGACTCGACGGTTTTGCGCGCACATCGCCAGTTATTAGAGTCTGATGTGAAGAACAATGTGATATTGAGCTGTATGCAAATTGCTGTGCGTACGTGATCCATTTACGACGGAGAACACGCGAAAAAAAAAAATTGTGAATCATTATTCGCGTGTGTGTACGCAGAGCGAGGATTTGAAAAGGATCAGGGACATTTGTGTGCTATAGTCATTATGTGTCATATAATTTCCCTATATGCAAATATAGATAGTGTTCGATCACATGTTTGCCCAGTGTGGGCCGTTTTTTTTTTTTTTTTTTCAAGTGGGTATTTAGCCAACTGGCTGCGCAGTTTTTGGCTCGTGCATTATGAATTCTTAGCCTTTATAATGTCCGCTGGAGGGTCATATATACAGCAAGCGGAGTGAACTTATTTGTATTGTCTCCACATAGATATACACGCACATATTTGTCTGGACTATTTATAGATTTTTTTTTTCTTCTATAGAAAAAAAAAAAAAAAAAGAGGGAGGACTGCCATTTTCTTTTGTTGATATATACTGCAGGCCACTATATAGTGTTGACCGAAAAGCCCCACCCCTATCCAATACTTGCTTTTATTATCAGCCTTTTTTTTTTTTTTTTTTTTTCTTTTCCATATCCACGCCCATTGTTGTGCATTCTACTTAGGGAGTTCTTGTGCCCTCTCTAAACAGCGAAAATTTGTGCGGTGAATATAACAGTAGCAGGCCGTGAATCTTCACCAATAACTCCGTCTGTTATCAGCTTTATATGAAAATGCCACATTTTCTCTATGGAACACACACGCACGTATACACACTCTGTATATGTATTGACGCATCTTCCCCTCCGTTTTCTCTGTTTGCACTAGCCCCTTTTCCTGTCTCTTGGCTGCCTCTCTTTTATTATGATGCTCTATTCAGTTTCTTCCTATTGTTGTGTACGCCCGCATGGACGCTTGTTTGCTCACATCTCGTCCGCCCTCGTTCACGATGTTTCTTATATATCGACGGAATGAAAGAGTATTGTTGCCCCCCCCCCCCTTCTCGCAAGCTTAATCGCCTTCATAAGCCAATCGAAGATAGGTCCTCCTGTGCCCGCTATATGAGCCTGCGCTCGCATCAGCAGGTTCCCTTTTTTTTATTATTATTATTTCTCCTGTTGTGCACAGAAAAGTCAATATGTAATAAACATCGTGTGTTAGGAAATCAAAATTCAAATGTTTGAAATATAACATATGGCAAGAGGACCATCTGAGCTTTAGCGGAGTTAACATTTGTTGGTGTTCATTCAGTCAACGGAAAATTAGAACTGGTGACTGGAAATTGTTTTGGGAAAGAGTTACGATTAGCTTTTTTTTTTGTTTTTGTTTGCGTGCACATTGTCGCACAAACTCGCCTCTACGTTTTTCACGCTGAGAAAACACATCCAACACCTTCACGCTCGTTCATTCATTTTCAAACATCCGTTTTCCCATTGCCTTTTTTTATCAAAACATCATTAAGTCCGCCAACTGAGCCATTTTGTGTGTATAACCGTGTTTGGGTCAATAAGCAAACCCCCCTCAAAAAAAAAAAAAAAAAAAAAGAGATGGAACTGCATCAACAGTCATCCCCTCTCCTCATCGTTGATGACCGTTTGCTGTTGATGTTTTTCAAGCTTCCGCACCCATAAGTAACAACCCCCATTTACGAATACAGTTTTTATTCCGATATCCATTTTGATTGTAAATAATTCATCGGGGGGATGATAACGGAAAAACACGATGTTGATTCACCTGGTCCATTTCTCATCGTTTGCAGCACATGTCTATATTTATAGCGTCCAGCGTAAGTACTTTCCCCTTTAAAAAACAGATTGTTTTTTTTTTTCAAAATGGCTTCAGGGCTATATGATTCTGCTTTGCATGCCATTTGAAATGTTGGTGTGCGTCGGCGGCGACAAGCAGTCTACTGAGAAAGCGGAGGATGTTTCTTTTGCTTGTTTTTTCGTTCCCCTCCATCCGGATAGAGATGACCAGCTCCGCCTTCTTTAGAAAAAAAAAAAGAAAGAAAAAGAAAGAGGACTCTTGTTATGCATAATAAGAGCCTCCCATCTTTTCTTTTGAATGTTTCAAGGGGGCAGGCGGGTTTGTGTTGGATCCAAAGCGAGAAGCCACTTTTGCCCGGGGTTCGAGGTCACGTTTTTTATGGAAGACAAACCCAGCATTCACCTATATAGCACTGGGCCCTCTACACATCAATATAGATGACTTCCATATGGTCTTGGTGGCTAATTAGGTTTCCGGTGCTCGCCTTCTTTTGAGATGTGGTGAGCCAGCAGGGCTTTCTTCATTTGAGCCGTTTCAAGAGCTCGGTTCCGCTCGAGCTGGATTCGGTTTTTCTGACTGTGGGATGTTCCAAAGCCGACATTTCAATTAACGTTGTACACCCACTGAAAAAAAAAAAAATCTGTCGATTTCAATGTTTTAACTCTTTCTTTTTTTTTTTTTTTTTTGGAAACGTTAAGGAGGAAAATTTCAATAACTCGCGCGCATCACCAAAGAGGTTTTTGATTTGTTTTGGATTGTTCCCGAAATGTATAATACAGACACAAATCGACACTTCAATTTTCTCCTTCTTAGTGCTGATATATTATTTTCTCGTGGAGAGAAACTCACTCACCCCCTTCTTACGTAAAGCCCCCCCCCCCCGGATCGTTTGACATGTTCAATTGTTCTCTCACAGTTATTGGAGTTTTTCGCCCAAGCTTTCCAACTGCTTTATTATAAATACCCCCTTGTCGATATTTATGAATTCAAATTCTATCCCTCCCTTCACTTCTGCTCATAGAAAAAAAAAAAAAACTAAATATAAAAAATGAGTTCCAATGTTTGAATGCTGGTGTGTGAGTAGGACAACGTCATCAAACTCTGAATCATCAATTCTTTTGATTGTTCGAGAAACGCAGATGATAAATAACAAGAAGGGGATCGTTTGTCATAAAAACGAAAATCACATTTTCAGCAAAAAAATTTGTTTTTCTTTTCTTCTTGTTCAAATAGAAAATAAATACAATTTTTTCGCCGTCGAGAAAAATATCGTTGACGCTCGCACATGTGGATGGCCAGCAGCTCTTTTCCCAAAATGCTATAACAGAAGAGTATCAAATGATGGCAGACCAAGAAGGAAACTCTTTGGGCTATTTAAATGAGTATACATATACACACACACTGTTTGTAAGCTCCGAAGAGTATCTTCTCATGTTCTCTCTTTTTTTTTTTTTGTGAGAAATGATGAAAAAAAAAAAAAAAAACTTGAGGCGGAGAGTTTTGAGTTTCCCTCCTTTTTTTTTTTCTTGTTTTTTTGATGAACCACTAACTTTAAATATGGCCAGCAAACCTTCCCCCCTAAAGGTCCGTGGAAATCCCCATATAGAGAAAGAATGTCTATAAAGATCTTGTTCGTACGATATGCACAGAGGGAAGCTGGGCCTTATGTCTACATGGGGTTCGTCTTTCCACCCCAGACTTTGGTAGACAGCCTGTCGCCAGTGAAAACGTAGCCGATGGCCTGTTATCCTCTGCACACCAAATGGACATCCTCTTAAAAGCGAAAACTCGTTTTTCTTTCGGTACAATTCCCACCCATGGTCGACTTAACTGTCATTTTCTTTTAAGTACATCAGTTTGCTTTAGTTGGATTTGATCTACGTCTCCAATTGAAATAAGAAGATTGTTGTTTTTTCCTTTAAAGAATGCATGTGTTGCAATTCTTTTACCGATACAAATTTATGGAATAATGAAATACTTCATCACGTCTGATCGACTCAAATTGCCATGATCTCAATCAATTCAAGCCAATCTGTGATGCTATGCCAATAGTTCGCTTCGCTGGAACGACGTATAAAATTAGACCCAATAAAATGGAGCGGGACATTTGACATGTTGGCGAGAATGAGACCAAAGCGGTTTTTGTTTTTCTCTTTTGTCGTCAATTTTCACGATTCAATTGTATTTTATAGTTCTCCTTTAGCCGATCGAATGTTCGTTACTGTTGTATAGGTTTTTCAGGTTGACAGGCGATCCAGCTACTTTTCCTTGTTTTTTTGCTTAGCCGCTTATTATGTCATCCATCCTGTTTTGCTGGCCATCGGATTCCATCAAATTACATTAGAGTCTCAGCTGCCTGGCTCGTTTCGCCTTTTGCTGCAGAGATAAGCGGAACGTGTGCCCGCCGACTCGGGTGTCCTCGTCCCCAAGTTTTTTAGACGTTGCAAGCTACGAAATTCCGCCGTTTCTATTAGGTATATATCTATGACCGGGGGCTGCCATCATCGTTCATCGTCTAGATCAAAAGGGAGGACGGATAGGAAAAAAAAAAAAAAAAAAAAGTGTGCCATCAAGGTACGGTTTATTTATAGACTAGAAAAGAGAGGGAGAGAGGCTATAAGACACGCTCGACTGAGCCAAAACGACCTATTAGATTATGTGCGAATCGGGGCGGCCCAACATTTTTCCGCACCAGATGACGACTTGAGCCTTATAACATCATCAGCACATCGGGCCAGAGCAACATCATCAAATTTGTATTTGCTGCATATAACAGATGATTGTTGTGTGCGATCGTATAGAACGTAATCCCCTCTTCAAGTTCGATCCTCGAATACATACCACACAGAGCTTTTTGCCTAGGCACACATAAAAAGCATCAGTTTATCGATGGCTTCCCTCCATGCTGACGAGGCCCGCTGGTTTTTCAAGAGCCTTTTTTTTTTTGGGTTTGGATCGCAACCAAACGTCATCTGTCTTTTGTTCTTGATTTTTTTTGTATTTCTCTTTTGCGGTCTGTTATATTTATAGATGAAAAGCCTCTTTTGCAAAATGCTATCGTGTTTTTCTTTTAATACATCCAGTGCACCGTAATATGCGACGAAATGGTATGCGTGTGTAGATGGCCAAGGGTTTTGTGTGACTATAATAAACGGCCCATTCTTCGGGCCGGTATTGCGTCATTCATAAACTATACGTAAGCGCACGTCTGTTATCTTAGGCCACAGAGAAAAAGCTCGTACGGGGAGGTATAATACAATTTTTTGTTTTATCTTTTCATCTTTACCTTTGTGTAAATTCTTCTCGGTTTATAGCTCATACTTTTGTTTATCTTCTTTTGTGTGAAAACTAACACGTCTCGAGGAAAATACGTGACGTTTGCGATTGACCAACAGTTGAACTCACATCGTCAGAAATATCAGGACGCAATTCTCGTTGCGCATCGTTTATTTTTGGGTTAATGTTTCTGCTAACCACCGACTGTTTGTGGTTTAACAGTGAAACATTTTATTGTGTTTTATTATATTATTTGACGATGATTAACTATGGGATATAGAGAATGTTGAAATAGCGATAACCTTGTCCTTCAACATATTTGAACTTGCATATCGAGCAATGCAAAATCATCGTTTTTGCAACTGTACATGTAAAATTGGGATCCCGGCAGTTCTGCACGGTGCGCCTCTGCCGGAAGCTTCCTCTTTTTTTTTCCCCTCTTGCTCCTTTATTGACGAGGCTACGCCCCTCTCCCACCTTACGACAACCAATGGCCGTTTGATTTGCAGCGGCGCTGCCTTTTACCATTGGATCGACAAACCGCTCCTCCCAGCAGCCCACCCCATGGAGGGACAGCCGAGAGCTGTAAACCACGTATACACACAAATATATGTACAGTTAGTATACACACACACACACACACAAAAAAAAACCAGTGGGGTGGGGTGGGTGTGTATGCTTTTTTGGCAGGAAGCGTAGCAGCAAACTCTACTAACAAACCGAGCAATCAAAAACGCTCTGCGCTCGTTAATAGGCAGGCATTATCCGGCTGGGCTCTCCACGCAGCTGAAGAGCTCCTCTCTCTCTCTCTCTCTCTTTCTTTTTCTTAAAAAATATAAAATACCCAACGGCTGTATCGTGTACAAGACCTGTCAGTTTTATTTTGTGCGTGTGTTTCTCAGTGTCCCCCGCGAGTTTTCGCTGCGTGTTCAATCAACAATTCGACATTATCTCTCTGGTCGTGTTTACAGTGTCACCTCAGAAACCAAAAAATATTTTGATTGTTTAGACAACGAACAAGAAAAAGGGCGTTTGGTGTGCGATCAATGTGCCAAGTGATGAACGATGATCTTGGGCCCCATCGTACGGGCAATTCACTCGCTTCTCATCAACAGCAGATCAACGACGTTTCGCTATCTGTCGCTATGAACGGACACGTCAATTCGACCATGTCTGCCACTCGGCCATCATCGCTTGCCACTCCGACTGTGCATCACGGTTCGTTTGCGGCCGGTCATTCATCGACGATCCCGCTCGATCTTCGAGGAGCGGCCATTCATCCGTCAGCTTCGTATCCGGCCAGCGATGAAGGGGACAGCGGGACAGAAGAAAACAATCAAGACGTGTGCGAAATCAACGTCGACTCGGACGACTCGGACGATGGTGGCGAAGAGATGGACGACGCACCTCTCAACGGCCATCATCATTTCCCTTTCGCCTTCGATCCGCACAGTCCGTTCCTAGGCCAGGCGGCGGCCTTTTTCGGGGCCGGCGGAAGCGTCGCCGGTGGCTTGATGAATCCGGCCATGACGGCCGCAGCGGCGGCCCAGGCCGAATGGTTCATGCAAGCCGCCATGGCCAACGCGGCCACGATGAACCAACAGCAACAAATGTCGGCCTCTCATCCGCACGCTGCCGCATCGTCAGACACGATGGCCGGTCACGGCGGCAAAGCGTCGCACAGCAAATCGTCCAGTCGTCATCATCACGACAGGTCCGGCAAAGACCACAAGGACGGAAAGAGTCACAGCAAAAGCCACAACCGGAGTTCGGGTTCGAGCGACGGTGAGGCCGGTGGACCCGCCGTCAGTGGCGGCGGTAAGTCGAAGAAGAGCGGCCTAGTCAAGCCGCCTTATTCGTACATCGCCCTAATTACCATGGCCATCTTGTCGTCTCCGCACAAGAAATTGACACTCAGCGGCATTTGCGAATTCATCATGAATCGATTCCCTTATTACCGCGATCGATTCCCCGCATGGCAGAACTCGATCCGTCACAATCTCAGCCTCAACGATTGCTTCGTCAAGATTCCCCGGGAGCCGGGCAATCCGGGAAAAGGCAACTACTGGACGCTGGACCCGATGGCCGAAGACATGTTCGACAACGGCTCTTTCCTGCGTAGGCGCAAGCGCTACAAGAGGCAACAGTCGGATTTCTTCCGCGATCCCGCAGCTGCTACGGCCGCTTTCCTTCATCATATGGCCGTCACTGATCCTTACACTCATCAGGCTCTGCTGGCCGGTCATCATCATCCGCATCACGCGGCAATGGCGGCCGCTGCGGCTGCTTTCCCGCCGACACCTTTAGCAACCCCGCAAGATCGGATGCCGTCAGCCCAGTCAACGTCATCAAACGGACAAGGTAGCGGGCCGGGCAGTTTCTTACCTCCGTTCAATCTGAGCGGAATGACCAGTTTGGGTGTTCCAGCGAACTTCTCGCTGCCTCCGCAACAACACCATCCGCACAATATGAGTGGCTTCCATCCCAATTCTTCCAGCGGATCAGAGATGCAAATGGGCAATCCATTCCAGTCGGCTAATAACATCGTCAAGCCGATCGCTGTTCCAGCTGGTAGTAGCAGCAACACATCAACCGGAATTCAACGATCGCCTTCCGTCAATCGGTGCAGTAAAGGTCCAATTGTTCCACAATTTTCTCCCGAATCATCCGGAATTCCATGCAGTCCAACTACACCCACTTCACCTGGTTGTTCATCAATCCCAACCGGCCGTAAAGGTAGCGCTAACAAGACCACCTTCAGCATCGACAGCATCATCGGAAGCAATAAGAACGAAGCGGTCGATGTCCTCGTCGACGGTGAGCTTAAAACAACATCGCCAACGGGCGGATCGGCAAATGCAGGAGGCCTACCGTCCATCGTTGAAACTGAATTCAACTTATCGAACCTATCGAGTGGTGACCTGGACAAATTGCGACGCTTGGCCATGGTGACGGGCGTTCAGGGCCTCTCACGGTTCGCTAATAGTTTAGCGCCCGTTACCTGGGCCAGGTGAACGAAATGAAAACGCGTTTGTTATGTGCTCATTTGCTACGTTTTATGTTTGGTTCCCCTTTGTGCACGAACGTTTTGTTGTACACGTCGTTCAATTTTAGGTGGGGTTTCTTTCGCTGTTTAGTCTTTGCTCTCTACATAACCTGCACTAACAATTAGTGTGAACTTCATTTTACTTTTCCAATCAAGAATAAGAGAAATATGTAAATAGTGTACATATGTTTACAGTACGTACAAAATTGTTAGATGAAACGACGAACCAGTTTAGTTCAGGAAGGATAGCTATTTGAAAAGGAAAAAAAAAAAATTATATGTTTGATCTCAAAATTCAAGAACATGTTTTCTAGAAACCTAAGAAATAAAGTAACAGTTTTAAATATTTGCTTTAGAGAGAGAGAGAACAAATATCGTGTGTCTAGGCCGTATAACTGAAATGCCAATGTTTTCAATTTATTCCCGTGTATAAATAATAAAACTTAAAAAATATCCACTACGAAATCTATAAATATTATACATAATTTATGTCGCGCGGTACGGTCGGGTATCGTGTGCTCCATCATAACAAATCCATGTACAATGATGTTTTCATCCCCGCCCCATTTATCCTTTTGCTAAATATTGTTGTCCTGAAACATATGATTTTTTTCATTCTCTGTACACATGTTGCTGTCAATGTCGATGTGCTGCCTGCCCGTGGCTGTTTTAACAATATACAAATCTCTCTGACACTGTCTGATTGATGTCGATGCAGCCTCATTGTTTCTTCTGCGTCACAAGAGAAGGCAAACTTAGATATTGTTGAATGGAACGGCTCAAATTCGAATCAGACTTTGATAGGCTCGCATATAGGCTACGCTATACATTGTGTATACACAATGTTTTCTAATAATGTGCGTAGTGTGAATTCGATCCGGCGGACTGGATGTTATTCGGCCCATAACGCGAAGGTCCTCCATAGATATAATTACAAGGAAAAAGTTACACAAATTGTGTTGATTCATTTCGAAAGTCAACAAGAGTTCACCATAACAATTGTATATACAGGACGCGTGAAATATTAGAAGACAAGCATATATAGACTTCATCATCGTTTTGACTGTCAAAAATAGATATATCGAATGATGCGGTTGGCGTTAGCCTGCGCTAGTTGATTTATGTTTATTGCTCCAATCAGACACAGCCATCATCTCTTTTTCGGCGCATCTGGGAAGCTGCCGACATTTTTTTGTTGGGGGGGGGTTCAAAAACTCGCGCGAGTGATGAATGGATCATCAACACACAGCCGTTAAAGCACACGTTAGTTATTCGTTTAGCTATTTCCAAATGGGGAATAGCAGAAAACTCAAAAAAACAAAAGCTTGTCATCATCACGCCGAAGTAGCGAGGAAGGGGGGGGGGGCTGATGGTGGGAAATGGAAACATCAAAAAATAAAGGCCGGAGCATTGATGTCTACGTAGAGAAAGATGAGATGAATTGATGAATGGCCGCCTCTCGTCGCGTCTCTTTTGTTTTCTTTACGTTGGGAGTTTCAAAAAAAAAAAAATGAAACTGCTGAACCAACTGATTACATACACCAAAAAAAAAAAAAACAAGTATGTACATTAAGAGAGAAAACGGATGCAAAGCCAAAGAAACATCAGGCCGGCCCGTTTGTCGTTGATGAGGCAAAGCCGCGCAAGAGGGAAGGTTTCCAAAACTTTGTCCAAAAATCATCTTCTTTTTCGGCTTGTTGAATGTCTGTGCGGATTCCAAGTCTGGAGTGAGAAGTTTGTTGACACAAAAAGCGTCCTCGTCGTCACATCGCGTATAGCCGAGGAAAAAAAAACAAAACATTGCCGACGCAATGGACCAGCAAAACGGGTCGAACGTTAGCCGCCGAGTGGGTAGCGCTGCGTATCACTTGATGGTTTTCAAAGCCCTTTATTCAGCCTCCCGTTTTGTTTCGTGTCACCGAAAAGCAAAACCCAAAAAGACTCTGAAAACCGTCACTACTCCAACAACAACCAACCGTCTTGTGCTGTGACTCTTTGGCCTTCGTCCTTGTTGTTCTTTCTTTTTTCCTCCCCCTCCGAGATCCTTTCGTGTTTAAATGTTCAATGTTATCGTTTTGTTCAACACACACACACAGAGCAACGTCTTTGGAACTCACAATCCCGGACTCTGTTCATTTTTGTTTTTTCATTCTTTCCCGTCCCCGACAGTCGTTTGGACAACAGCAGTATAGCAACAACATTAGACACATACACACGAGTTGTATTGATGCGCTGGATGGCACCCCGAAGAACAAACGTTCGGACAGCATCTGCTGCTGCCGTGCTGTCTGCACTAAAGTTCGATAGTTTTTTTTTTTTTCTATTGTGTTGGTTTATTTTGATTTGTTTTTGTTTGATTTCTATATTCTTTAAAAGAAAAAATATACAAACAAAAAAGCGCCAACTAGGCTGACATTCTTCCGCTTGATGAGACGCATATTCCATCGCGTCTCGTTTCCATGGCTATTATTTCATTAGCCCAACACAGACATCCATCAGAGCCCCTGGATATACGTGGTACATTGCCGTGTTATTGTTTCGTGCTAAATACTCGGCGTTTCAATGTGTTGGCCTGCGCTATAACATGAGAGCTCTTCTGTAAAAGAATACGATGGAAGCCAAAAGAGAAAATTGACTCGTTTGTTTGCATAGTTTAGCGCCCGAGTCCTCGACACGTCTGTCTCTCCCCGGTGCTTTATTGTGTTTCTTTCTTTTCATCAGGTTATATGATTATTACATATGCAATTTAATTTTTTTTTTTTTGTCTCCGCCGGATGAGATCGTATGATAATGGTTACACGTAACGTCGGGGAAAAAATAAATGAAGGAAACAAATTATCGAGACAAGTATTGTGTAAGAAAAAATCTTATATCCGCTTCGTGTTACAGTTTGAATCAATTCGATAATAATCATTATTATAATTGGTTATTGCCGCAAGATAACCTTTACATTCCAAGAAAATTACCGATCTTCAAATTTCGCGATTAGTGATCTAGCAATTAAATTACTTTCAAGTTTTGGGGAATGGATTCGAATTGTTTGGTTCCCTGGTTGCAGTCCGACGCTTGCGCAATACTTTTGTATATTGCTTTATTTTATTAGTATGATGTGTTCAATGATTGCTGCGTCAACGACCGATACGAGTCCCTTTGCCCTATCTGCCCAGTTGTACATATATAGGGCTATACCCGTCTAGCGCACCGCGTGTGGTATAGACAAGCCTGTACGAGACAGGGTGGCGCCGCGCGACTTGCGCTAAAAGTTATTCAAAAATAAGTTGTTAAAGGCGTTCGCGACAAGATTAGTCACAATTATCATAATTTAGAAAATGAACTTTAAACTTCTGCTGATATGCTACACAGTGATATAATTTTCAATGCAATTGAACAGTTACTTTGTCGATACTGACGAAGAATATACGTTACAAAACGTCATCTTTATTATTTGAAAAATTTTTGGGTATAAATAGGCTGGTTGCACATCACTACAGTGTATTCCATACGGAATACATATACTAAAATTGGAACGATACAGAGAAGATTAGCATGGCCCCTGCGCAAGGATGACACGCAAAATCGTGAAGCGTTCCACATTTTTTGCCGTATTTTTCATCCGTTAATTGTATTGCATTATTCGACTATATGAAAAACTAAGACGTACGTTCCCGTGATGGAAGAACAACGAATGGTATACGTAGCTAGAACTTTAATTCTTTCTCGACTTAAACGTTTCACAGACGTTTTCAGAATAACTAGAGAAAAATGAAAAGCTCATCTTAGAAAACTTAAAATTTCAATCAATTGTTCTCACACAATTTCAATCAATTCTCGACACGTCTGCCTCTCCCCGGTGCTTTATTGTGTTTCTTTCTTTTCATCGGGTTATATGATTATTACATATGCAATTTAATTTTTTTTTTGTCTCCGCCGGATGAGATCGTATGATAATGGTTACACGTAACGTCGGGGAAAAAATAAATGAAGGAAACAAATTATCGAGACAAGTATTGTGTAAGAAAAAATCTAATATCCGCTTCGTGTTACAGTTTGAATCAATTCGATAATAATCGTTATTATAATTGGTTATTGCCGCAAGATAAGGTTTACATTCGAAGACAATTACCGATCTTCAAATTTCGCGATTAGTGATCTAGCAATTAAATTACTTTCAAGTTTTGGGGAATGGATTCGAATTTTTTGGGTCCCTGATTGCAGTCCGACGCTTGCGCAATACTTTTGTATATTGCTTTATTTTATTAGTATGATGTGTTCAATGATTGCTGCGTCAACGACCGATACGAGTCCCTTTGCCCTATCTGCCCAGTTGTACATATATAGGGCTATACCCGCCTAGCGCACCGCGTGTGGTATAGACAAGCCTGTCCGAGACAGGGTGGCGCCGCGCAACTTGTGTTAAAAGTTATTCAAAAATAAGTTGTTAAAGGCGTTCGCGACAAGACTAGTCATAATTATCATAATTTAGAAAATGAACTTTAAACTTCTGCTGATATGCTACACAATGATATAATTTTCGATGCAATTGAGCAGTTGCTTTGTAAATACTGACGAAGAATATACGTTACAAAACATCATCTTTATTATTTGAAAAATTTTTGGGTATAAATAGGCTGGTTGCACATCACTACAGTGTATTCCATACGGAATACATATACTAAAATTGGAACGATACAGAGAAGATTAGCATGGCCCCTGCGCAAGGATGACACGCAAAATCGTGAAGCGTTCCACATTTTTTGCCGTATTTGGTTCCCGTTAATTGTATTGCATTATTCGACTATATGAAAAACTAAGACGTACGTTCCCGTGATGGAAGAACAACGAATGGTATACGTAGCTCACTAGAACTTTAATTCTTTCTCGACTTAAACGTTTCGCAGACGTTTACAGAATAACTAGAGAAAAATGAAAAGCTCATCTTAGAAAACTGAAAATTTCAATCAATTGCAAAATAATTCATTAACGTCGAAAAGTGCTTCAAAGCGTGCATGATAAATTGAAATACAAATGTCCTTTCCAGTTCTCCTCGATGTTTTCTTTTTTCAGGGTGTGGTTCGTCGCCCTAAAACGACTGGTTGACCCTTCCAACTCCGCTTTCCGTGCCCTAGTATGTAAGGGACCTTCCTCCTCCTTCTCTGTTTGAAGGGTCACACCCCGGGTGCAACATGGGTTTTGACACCACCGGACATTTTGACATGTGAGAGTCATCTTGGACGAAAAGCAAAAACGAACATTCGAAGATCTGAAAGTTGTTCAAGGCCTAAACTATCGATATGTAGAACAGTAATAGAGCAACCCCCGCCACTGTTAGGTGTAGGAGTCCAGAATGCAAGGGGAGGAAGACATGAAAAAAATGGGGGAGGTGTTCCCGATTCCCAAGTTTCAAATGGCCCTCATACGAATCACGGAAAGCTCGTTACGGAGGTCCCCTTTTTTTAACAGTTAAAGGAGTTTACTTTAGCTTCTGTTGCAGGGCAGCAATGCGCGGCGTGATGGTGTATACACACACAAACGAACGCTGCATAAAGGAGGGCAGCACAAAACTTGATGAGGACGACATGGATATGTTGTTTTTTTTTCTCTGTTGCTCTCATTCTCCGGCTGTGTGTAGGTTCCATGCAGACCCCTCTCCAACGACTCCACCTTTTTTTCGTTCCAGTATTTTTCTTTCACATTTGTAAAAGTTGAAGGACTAAGAAAAAAGATCTGTAAAGGCCCAGTTTTTTTTTTCGCTTGTTGTTTCTTGTTCCCAAGACTCCTCTTAAGCTCCCCCTCTCTTTCTTGTGTGTGTGTCTCTCCAAAGGATAAATGACAAGACGTTCAGGTTTATCCTGTTGAGGGACCCCGTTGGCATCTACGACTGGGTATAACTTTTAAGGAGAAAATAGACGTTTGAGGTAATAAATCAGGGAGCGAAATAGACTGGGGCGTGTATAGCACAAGAGGGCAATTTTTGCATCCGGATGTCCGGGATTCCGGACACGGTAAAAAATCATGTCGTTCATTCACTTGTCAAACTGTAACATTTTTATTATTTGCATAAATCCTTGCGGGAATGAAATTTTTAAAGAAAGGGGGTTTATGTATGTCAGCGCGACGTCACACCTGGAACCTGCCAATCAACGAAAGAAAAAGGATTAAAAAAAAAAAAATCAAGAGGATGCAAGGGTTATGTAGCTGACAGTTCTGTTTCCCGTCTCGTGGTTTTGTTGTATAACGGGCCAGCAACACGGCCGCAAGGAAGAAAATGGATCTCGCTTTTGTTTTGGTTCGAATCTTGTTGTTGTGAAGAAGAACAACGAACAAAATTGAGGGTGGCCGGATAAATATAAAAGAAACACATCAGCTTTAAAACATACTCTCAGAAGAGAAAGGCCTCATTCTGATAAGTACAAATAAATATATATGCGGCATAGGAAAACAAAAGGCTCTGGAAGACCACACGTGGATCGTTTATGGTTATAAGGGATGTAAACGATGACGTTCAACTTGTAAAAAGAAAAGAGAGAAGCTTCTTGTGCTCAGTTCATTTTTTTTTTTTTTTTTTTTCGTCGTGATGTATATATCTTTGTTGCTCTTGGTGAGCTTCCAATGTGTACAGCTGCTCAGATCATCAAGCGAACAAACGTCTCGGTGTTCTCGTTGCATGTGCGTACACTCTGTTCCTCCTTTTTATTTATATACATCTAACTGTAGACACACACAAAGAGACAAGCATAACTGAAAGAGGTCCGTGCTGATCACGCTATTCATTCGCGTGATGTATGCAAATGTTAGCGGCAGGGACCAACAATTGAAACTTGCATTATATTTTTGTGCTATGTGTAAAACACATGTGATAACAAACTGCAACCCCCCCCCCGGACCAGTTTCTTTGACTGACAAACAGCCGCCGACCCCCTTCTCTTTTCGTTTTGATCATTTCTTCGACGTTCGTCGGGTTGATTTAGTGTACTCTTTTTCCACAGGAAGTCGCCAAGCTGTCTGACTCGTCTCCCCCTCTCTCCATCATTCGAAACGGTGGGGACTTCCCCAAATGTAGGGCCGCTCGTATTCTTCCGGAGTAGAATAACAAACAAGGAAGCAAATGTTTCTCCATCAAAAAAAAAAAACGTTCCAACACATTCACTTCCGACAAATCGTAATTTGAGTTTATATAAATTGGGACAATCACGAGGTTTACGTAACAAAGTTAATTGCATTTTCCTTGTTATGTATCGACGAAGGAAACAAAAAAAAAAAAAAAAAACAGGAAAAGAGTTGAGGATGACAGTAAGACGGGTTTCGGATGGCCAAAACTGAAAGAAAAAACAAAAAGTCCAAGATGGGGGTGGTCCCCGGGATCCCAACAGCTGTGTTGGTCTGTTTCACACTCTTGACTTTTTCTTTTTGGCATCGCCGACTCGCTAGACCTCTTGTCGTCTTGTAAGCCTCATCATCATTTCCCCCTCTCATGGTCGAACCAGACGGCTTGGCACCAAATTTTTCTTGTGAGTTTTTTTTTTTTTTACTTGTTAAAAAATATTCCCTCTTGTACAGAGCCCATCATGTTTTCCTATGCAAAAGCGTTTGTGTGTAATGGCGTCAGGGAAACAGCACACCGACGGAGGGGGGGATTCTTATTTCCATCATCCGCCATGCACATTTTCTTTCGCATCAAGTGTATAGGCTGTGTTTCATTTGTCCACAAATGCAAATCATTTAACATTTTGTTCTATAAGAAAACAAATGCTGGAATGTGTACGTGGGAGTCTATTGTATTCGAGATTTATTACATGATTGCACCTGAAACAGACGAATTGAAGCGATTGGAATTTTGGAATGACGTAACTGGTATGTACGCCAGTTAAAAACAAAAACAGAAGAGCAATGGACCACCCAAAACGATGAAAATAAAGAGAAGCATCTTCTTTTGTCAGATGGTTATCGTCACTCTCCTTTTTCCCGCTGGCTGGGCCTCGTCTGTTGGATAATAACCGAAACGGTTGTTTTTCTTTGTACATATAGGAACACACACACACGTACACAAACGGGGATGCTGTACGTATAACCTCCCCCTATCCATACACACCTCTCTTACTAGGAAGCTACACACCCCAATCGTTTCCTGGACGGATATCCAAGTCGACATCGGGGGGAGGCCCATTTTTTGCTATTTCACACACAATGGATCAATTTCTTAGAAATTGTTTACAAATTTCATTCTTTCAAAATATCTTTAGCTAATGGACATTGTCAGGTACGACCCAATTGCATGGAAACGAGAGTTCGATGAATAGTTTAGTTGAACTGTTTGACCCATGGTTTGAATTCGCGTCCAAACGACCGGGTTTTGCTTAGAATTTACATCGGAGGAATGTGACCGAACGTGAAACTTAACTATGACGTCACCAGTTTTCTTTTATTATTAGCTTCTTTAACCAAAGTGTCTTTCTAAAAACAAAACAAAAAAAAACGAGTGGCAAAAGAGACACAACAACTACTCGACGAGGATTAGAGTTGGCCGGTCTTAACGCGTTGTTTTTACACCACTGTTTTCTATAGTTGCTAACAGCATAGGAAGTCGACGGGATAAATCCCATAGAATTAAGACTCCCGAGACGATCCTATCACGTGCTGCTCTGCCAAGTAGCCTCGTGAAAACACACAGCTCGTAACGAAAACACGAGAATCGCTCTCTGTGTAAAGATTGTTGATTTTGAACAAGGGGGTGAGACATTTTTCAGGTTTGGCCACTTGAGTTGACTGTTTCTCAAGCTGTAAGCCGTCCGTCAATCTACCGCAAAAGCCCCTCGTCTCTGTGTGTCTTCGGTCGTTTGGTTGCTTGGGTGTGAGTGTCAAACAAAGCTGGCCTGATTTGTTGTTCAATCCCCCCCCCCCCCCCCTTCCAACGTTTTCTCCTCTTTTTAAGGAGGACCCATTCAAAACGGATCTATTGCCCATGTTTTTCGTGATGTTGTTGTTGTTGTATTCCTTTTCTGGAGAAATCCAACAGCTCCCGACGCGCGCCTTTCGACACGGACTCTGTCGTCACTCCCGTTCGTCGATCGCACAGCTGGGGCTCCCACAAAAAAAAAAAAAAAAATGAACAAGGAAAAAATGTCTTTCTTTTCATTCCATATTATCAGTAAGTACACACACGCAGTGGGGCTAGAAAGAGACTGTTGTCCGTCAGCAGTCGGTTGGCAGAGCCCCACAAGGCAGGCAAATCGGCTGCTGATGGATCTGATTTCCATCGTCACGGGGGCTGCATAATCCGTATCAAAAACGGAGGAAATTCGGCTGCCACTTTCAAGAAAGAAACGGCCAGCCATCTCGAGAACGGGTCCGTCGAGTACGAGGAAGTTGTTTCACTTCGCCCTCGGTTCGTCCGTTTAAGTTTAAAGTTCACGTTACAAGTTCACTAACGTGTATATGCTGGGCCTCCGGTTTCAGAGGCAGTGCACATGACGTATTTCAAAAGTCAATGTTAACTTTGATTCGAGTTGTCAGGGGGCGTTGATTTGGAAATGTCGCAATCGCAGGCCGTTTTTGTTATACCGGGGGGGTCCACTAATTAAAGCAAAGTTTGACAATGAACAGTCTATTTGCTGGTACACGCTAGGTAAAAGGAATTGCCACTGGTAAAAGAGTCTGTTCACTTGTCTAGTTGATGCCAAGCGACGAGCCGTTCAAGTTGGGAAATTTGTATCATACTAATCAACTGTTGTTGCAATACGATGTCTACGTGTAAGTTGTGTGGGCATAAGTCGTGCCAGTTTCAACACGAAATTTGTCCGTCCGGCTGTTAGAGATCAACGTGCAAGGCCTATAAGAATTATACCAAAGCTTATGGAAATATGGCTGGAACGATAAACGACAGCTGTCGCCTACCTACCAAATAGAAATGGCCCTTTGTGCTTTTACACGTTTGCTCATCAAGCTCAAAGTCAAACGCGATTTTTACAACTTAGGCCGCGGATGGAAATGCATTCGTGTAAATCAGAAGGTATAACGACCTCCTACAGCAAAAAGAGGATCAGCATACCACAAGAGCCGGACCCAAATGACGAGCTTCGATGATGGTGACAGAGGCCCTCTCGGTATGTTTCTCGGTTGATGGGCGAGTAGTTAACGTTTCAACAAGCAAAACATCTTTTAAAGCCACCCTGGGAAAGTATAAAACATTGAGAAAATTGAGAAGAATGTTGTGTCAAATAGGACCCACCATTAGCCACAATGCGCATCGTCGACATTCTTTTGAGGGGAAGCTGCGTTTCGTTCACACGGAACTCGGAAAAGCGCGTGTTATCTATCGCGAGTAATCTCGAACTAAACAACTATTAAGAGCCTTATTTGAGAAGGCTAAATAATTGTTTTCGAACCGCGTGTGCGGTAGTTTTCTTCCATCAAGATGAGGAGGAGCTTATCGGCCAAAAGTCGAAAACAAGGAAGCTGTCCCTTGGATTTCTTTTATTATTATTTTTTTATACTTGCATCCGCATCTGTTTGTAGACTATATTAGTTTTGGGGGCTACCTATATATATTCTTCGTGCTCATCGCCCCGTGTTTTGTGTACAAACAGGCAAACATCCCCTACCCGAGAAGAAAGACAATTGCACACCCATAGCCAAGGATTTTCTCCTTCATTAGCTATCGCAGTCCGTTGTTTCCGTCTTTTTTTTTTTTCTTCCGCCCAACAAAAGCAATATCTTATTCCCACGTCAAAGCAAAGCAACCGTCTTTATGACGCTGATTCAGTTCTGCGTGGGAGGTTTAAAACTGGACTGAAAAATGAACGAAATAGTTGCACAACGTTTCTTTTATTGATTTTACTTTTAATTGTAGTTTAATTCGTTGCCGATCGCTTTCATTTCAACAATGGGTTGCAATTGATCAAAACCATATCACACGATGCATTGGATTCGACGGGGGGGGGAGAACTACACGTACATAAATTAAATATCAAGTGAGGGGGTATTTTAAAAATGAAAGACAGACCACCCTTATACATGTTCCAGTATACATACTTAAATAGCACACCCTTTTTTTCTCCTTCCGGATGAAAAGACGAGACCTACTCCAGAAGCCAAAACATTGTGCGAGCTTTCATGGAGGCCGTTCACTCAAGCGGCAACCATGAAGAGGTCTATACAATCAGTTTTTTTTTTTTTTTTTGTATACGAATATTGTCTATATGCTGTGCCTCTAAAGCGAACAACAACATAAAGAAAAAAAAAAAAGTATATAGAAAAGGAAAATCTTTTTCTTATGAAATGTCCCACAGCAAAACGGCGGCAATTGACAAGGCGGGTGGGGATTTAGAAAAGACTTGAAGCAACACATTTCTGGTTATATATCCAGCAGCGAAACTCTCAAAGAAACAAAAAAAAAGGAGAAAGGAGTTCTTTCGCAAACTACCCCAGATCATGGCCGCAGCGGTGGGTCTCATTCACAATGGGGGATACAAATAAAAGAGGGCGCGCATATATAGAATCGATTCAAAATGTGTATACGTAGATTTGTAACATTTAGCTTCCAGTCGAGCGATACTGAGTATATTAGTACTGGGGCCTATTATTCATGCGGGTTGTAATGACTAAATAAAGATCCTTCTTCTGTATATATACTGGAGGTGAATCTGTTGGGATACAAAGATGACGTGGGCGGTTCCCTTTCTCCCAGTGAGTGGGGGTTTGCTGTGTAGAGACCACCGCTGTATTGGCTGTCTTTTACTAGCGCTATAAAGAAATTCAAGTTCATTGGAGGAGAAAATCGGCACAAGCCGACAAAAAGAGAACTCGCCGCTAAATATTTGGATGCCTATCGTCTGTGTGTGTACATGTTAAAGGCATACAAACAAAAAAATAGAGCCATCAAAACAAAAACATCTCTCCTTTCAACCTCTGATATTTTGACCATTCGCGATTCGCCAAGGATAAAATTCTGTTCCCACACAGTTTTTGCAAAAAAACAAAAATCTTTTGAGTTGTGTTGGATATTGTTTTCAAAGTTTCATCAGTAGCCAAAAAAGAGAATAGCAAAAAAGATCAAAAGATAAGGAAAGAAGGGGATAATCGAAAGAGTAGGTCATTACGAACGAGAGGCCGTCAGCAGTCTAACAAAAGGACGACAATTGTACAATGCAACAGCAAAACACTTGAAGAAAATAAGCCATAAAAAGAGCTTTATGGCTGTGATTGTTGTAAACGCTAGACAGCCAAGTTCTATAGTTTGCAGACAACGTGAAAAGGGAACGAAGATTCTAATTGATCAAAGGCGAATTGAAATAGCCTAGAAAGCTTTAATCTTTTATACGTTGCATTGTTTTCGTTCTTTTCTTTAACTTGAATAATCGGCAGTTGTTTTCCTTGTAATGTAATCGTTCGCGTGATTCCCCTATACATTTAATGCACGTTATCACGTGTTGTTAAAGTATTAACCGTTAAGCTTGTTGACTCTTCATTTGTACGCAACGTTTCAAAGTTTCCAATCTTAATCAAAAGCTTCTGGAAAAAAATTTGGGCCTCAACTGATTAACACCAGATCAATCAGCAAATAACTCACGTCCTGTTGAACGTAACAAACCGTATCAGAACAATGTCACTCTTGCGCGAGATTAGCCCCATGTTTTTTACGACGTGGGCTTTGATTATCATTGACGCAAGTATTAAAACGACGACAACAAGAGGCACCAAAAATATTGTTCGTGTTTGTTTACACGGAAATGTGTTATTAGGGTGGGGGGGGGCTGTTGACGCCACATCTCTCTTTGTTCTAAGCCGTCGAAATCTAACAACGCAGATCGTGTACTTAACGTTATCTGTAGAGACAACATGCTGTACATTCGTCATCAGATTTCGTTATAATATTCAGCGCGTAACGTTTTTCTTTTTTAAACCCAACGAGATGTGACCTGTTACCTTCTCCAAGTGTTTAGCGAAGCGTCTCGTCATTCGACCAACGGTAAAAAATAAAATAGATTTATAAATATCCAACTCCCCGTCGTTTGACAGATATAAAGAGTATATTTTTCAAAGCTGATAGAGCATCTGTATCTTTCACCCTCCGTACGAAATAAAAGGGACCTTTGCATGAAGTAAGGTTAGGTTATAGGTGTGTGTCAATAGATCCGCGACCGTCATAATAAAGCCGAAAAGAAACGGTGAACAACAACAAACAGGACAAAAAAATATATATGCTTTCTTCCGTGCATCAACTAAATAGAGACGTCCGTCCCAATCCTGTCAAAACTCTAATCCCCTTGTTTGGGGGGGGGGGGGGTCTCGGTTACGTTGTCTCTTCTGTGTGCATATCGTTTTGCGACGGTGGGTCGGCTATTTTTTTTTTCGAATGTATAAAAGCAATCCAGCGTAGGGTGAGACACTACCTTTATGGGGAGGGGGAGTTTAGCCTTTTGATAAAGAGCCGTGGATGATTTGCCTTTGCGCTCGTAACGCCCTTTGAGAGGGGGAGGATATGCAGCGGTCGATATAACGATTGAAATAAAAAAAAAAAAACACGGATATCAAGGGGTCGTTTACATGCACGTGACTCTCTCACAGCGTGTGTAATATATATTGTCGAGATTGTCACTCTCTCTCGGTGGTTGCCCTTAACAACTAGCGCATCTCTTTTTTTTTTTTAATGCACGCGCAAATAGGGAAGTGTTGCACCGCACGTTACAATGTTGTACAAAAAAAAAAATGGTGTTTAACGTTGTGGGGACGTACCGTATCTGCGGGGGTTCTTGTTTATTTGATTCGTAGTTTCATCGCGCGCTGTTTTATTGCAGCTGCCGAGCGATAAAAGAGACCCAACCTCTTTCATCTGGAAAATGAACAGGCTCATATAAAGGTTACACAATTAAACATTCAAAAGGCAATGTGTGTACATGGGCGGAATAAGATAGTGTTTCCATTGGCAACACATCTCTTTGGAGTTCTAATTAGTTTGAAAAAAAAAAAACTTATTTTTTGATGTGTGTGCGCTTTTATTATTCATTGGGCCAATTGAATTCACGTAGAAACAAGCAACAATTGTTTTACTGCATTGGGATGATTCTTTAGAAAGGGACGTGTTAGATCATCATTCACACACGGGTCCAATGACTTTGTCCCCTATAAATAGCCATTAAAAGGAGGACGAAGTGAAAAAAGAAAAACATTGAAAGAAATACAAGTGAGAAACGCAAAGAAAAAAAAAGGAGTCATCCTCGTAACTCATTTCCGGCGTATAATGGCTACGCTCTGTTTCAACCGCCAAAATAACCTTCCTCTCAACACAGTCCAACTCGTTTTTTTTTTCTCTTTCAAACTTTGCTATCCCCCCAAAAATCCTCAATTTAGACTCTCACCCATGCGTGACATCACCTCATCCGTCTGCAAGTGTAAATATAAACAATGATACTACACATATGCGTGTAGTGATGCACTTTTTTTTTTTTTCCTTTCTGTATATACGGTATATTTATACACACACGTTTACCAGCTATGTGTTTTGCTAGAATCAGACTCTGGGTTGTCCCGAGTTTCAGTCGAGCGTGACACGCGCCTTCCTCCGCGTGCGGAATGGGACTCAAAAAATGTAGGACGTCTTCAAAAAAAAAAAAAAAAAAAAAAATGTTTTTTTCGTTTAATTTCACGGGTCTGTGCAAACGAGAAGAGTCATCGGTTGACACAGAGTCATATCGCTAGGGTCGAGTCATCCGCGTGTAGGCGTGGCAGTAGCTTACACGCGTGCGCTTCCATGTTCGGCCGCAAACTATTGCCTATCCAATGAGTCTGCCCGTATATCCTGCGATAACATTTCACCGCGGCTATACAATTCTCAATGGCTGAGGTTTTGTACTACACACGCTCTCATCTCCCAATGAAGGAAAAGCTTTAATACCACAATGAAATTTGAATTTCCTAGCGTTCATTTGAAATGCGCCTATAAATATATGCATTGGTCTTTAAAGCCATTGCCGATCAGAAGAAACGAGTGCACTGATGCAGCCGCGTTGATTGATAAACACCGGGACACGTACACTGTGCGGAAGAAGCCTATACTATCCACGTGATTGTGTTACTCGTGATCGTGCGCCGATGCCGCTGTTTTTTTGGACGGAGGCGATTGGATTTCGATCCAATATCGAGTCTTTTTTCCTCCTGTGTTCTTGTTTACATTCCATTCGAAAGTCCACGCAAGATTTCCGTCCGTTTGCATCCTCTCATTTATATTGTCTGTTTCCACGAATCATGGTCCACCTTTGTCATCCCTCGTAGTATTACATAATCTATATCAATTTACGTTGAGAATATGAGACTGTGCCTACGTATATATAACGGATGGATTGATTAGCAATTTTGACCGAACCCCATTTGAATTCTAGTGCTAATGTCCCAAACTTGAGCATGTCAGAAATGTCCTAATAGGCCCACAGTGCGATGACATTTCATAGTATAGATACAGGCTTTCAGGCACTCAATCATTAGAAAATTACATCGGCTAATTGAATTAAAGACTACCCGATGTAGTGTCCTTCTTAGTCCAAATCTAGTCAGATGATAGGGCGTTAGACGTAACATTCGATATGAGTCGACTGACAAAACGTGAGCCAAGAAAGAACCACTGGTTTTTACTGAACGTCATAAGGTGACGGCAATAAATTGGATGAGCAACCAGCACGCGTGAAAAACTGACACGCTCCAGCGGCAACGCGTATCACGCGCTTGGTATGTTCCAGTTTTTTAGCCGAAAAGAAAAAAATGACTGTCAATCTCCCCCTCTTCCTAGCAAGACAGGAAAGAGCCTTCATCTTCCATCTTCCGTTTGCTGGACGGATGACTGCAAGTGGATCAACTTTTACACATTCGTAATGGAAACAAACACATCCAAATAAAAATAGAAAAATAATAACCAACAAACAAGCGCGGCGGATGCAAATAGAAGATTTAGGTGATGGATGGGGGAGGTGTCGCCCTCACACGTACACCCACTAACAGCAGCAGTAAAAAGATGATTAAAGACTGTTATGTACCGCACGACGCCCATCCTCGGAGTCCGTTTCGATAAGAAATCTCTCGCTGCACCGGTTCAACATTTACATATTTCCATGATGAGTTGATTGCTGACTAAAGCAAAGGCCTCGAAAAACACTGTCTGACCCCGCTATGTATAGCCAAATGACGAACTGTTCGGGTTATTTACGGCCGTTGGACTTACACAGTGCCGCGTGCTAACATCATGTTCGAACGGAACAACCCAAATCATTACAACAAAAAAAGACTATAAATTAGTCAAGACATTGCAAATAGCTATAGTAAAACATTCTCGACACTCGAGTTATTCAAATTGGTTTCTTTCGCCATTCTACAAATGACAAACGAGGCTGTTATTTAAATAGAAAATTCAGCAGAGGTTGACGGCCGTGTTAGTGTTTCGTGGTTTTTCTTATAACTCACGGCCACTCCCTACATATTTATGGACGGCGTTTGTAAAAGAGTTGTGCCGACACACTTCTCGTGTCCCGCAATCATTCGTCAGACGAGATAAATAAGGTTATGCTACGTTCGTTTTCATTGCGTTGAGGCTGCGTTCTGTATGAGTCAAGTGGTGCGGGAATACAAACGAAAGAACGATGAGTTGCCTATCGAACTGAAAGACGAATGAACCCTAGTAAAAGAGAGGGGCAAAGCTATGTGTTTATTCTTTTTTTTTTAGAGAAAGAATCACTTGTTTTTCAAAGCGAAAAATAACTTGACAAAAGAGCAAACATGTGTACGAACAACAGTCAAACCCAGTTTTTCAACATCCTGCCGGTTTGCACAATATTTGCATTTGAATCGCATCGTGTTTCGGTTCGTGTGTTTGTCTCAAAATAAACGTTTAAACAATAGACGTTTGAAACAAAAAAGCAAAAACAAAGCGATGATTGCCTTGACTTTTGGCCAATGTTCGTCTGTAATCATGTGCCCTAGAACAACATCGAGAGAATTGTGTATACCAACGGGATATGCATCTCCATTCGCATCAAATTGCAAACTCACAACAAAAAAAAAACGGGAGTGCAATAACGTGTTTGTCTCTTCCGGTTCTTCGACCCCGCCATGTTGCTGATTTAGAAGGCTGTTGGAATATACCGATGCCATTTCACTTGAAGACCTTTGGTATACATGGACTCGCATGGAACTCTGATTATACATTTTTGTTTTCTCAAACGAAGGATAAGACACCAAGTCATTCGTCACAATCTTTTAGGAAACGACGAGCGGGGATTTGGGGATATTATTGCACACGCTTGAACAAACATTTGAGGCCGTCCGGTCACGTCGTGCTCCGCCATCTCGTCTTGCCATCTTGTATGGCTTTTTTTTTACTCAAAACATCACAGTATACACACAAAAGGCGTGCACATTGCAGCACGTCAGCTGCCTATTGTCATGTTGATCCCTATTTTGACTGTGTAGATCGTTGCGGTCATTACAAGACGGAAGAAACGGGAGAGCCGGCAAGCAGTCGCGGGGGTTCGGCGCCTTATTTGCCTTATTAAGTGATAGTCAACCGCAATCGGGGGCGTCGCCGCCAATCCCGATTCTAAACCGAATCGTTTCAATTTACTGGCTAGCGAATACATTTTCTTGGGGGTGCTTACTGGTTTGCTGTACCGGTCACGATACCCCGGTTCGTGAAACCCCGATCATATTCGCATAACAAAGCGCGTTCTGTAGATACAATACTGCGCTAGAAAGAGAGAGAGAGAGAGAAGCCTTGTTATTGTGCGATACTCAATACTTCCTCTGATCCGATTGCTGTTTGCATCGATGCCTTCGGAATTTTAGAACGCGGACAACGACTAACGCCACGTGATGGCTGGATTCATTATTGCAAGAAATCCAAGGAAAATTGTTTCATCGAGATTTCAAATAGTTTAAACAGGCAGAGGAACAAAAGGACGTGCTGAATTTTGAAATATTGCGTCTACAGTAGAAACACTGTTTTCCTCATTATCTCTCAAACAGTCGGCACTATCTCGACCATCAACCCGACCCTCGTGTGCTCAAAAGCCTTGTTTTACTAGGGCATGTAAAGAAACACAAGACGTTTGTTTAGACGTGACGCCACAGACGGACCGTGCAACAGGTTAGTGCAACATTTTCACATGTAATGCCACCAATGAGGGTGTGTTGAAACGAGTACGCGCACATTCGTTCTAAATCCCGCGGCAATCGTTGGGGATTTGTCGTGCCCGTTGAAACACAAACACACAAACTGTTTGTTCGGGCCGGCGTATGCGAGAGCTTCAAGCGATAACGAATCTCTCGTTTGTCAACGAGTCCGACAAAAGCAATAATATGGCCTTATAAAGAAAAGAAAAAGCCGCCAACAGTTCCACAGGGTGTTGAAACAACATGTTCGTGTGTCAATGTTGTACTCTTATCGCATCGTGTGACAAGCCTATGCAAATAATTTCAACGTGATGCAGAACGAGAAGGATTAGTTTTGCGTTCAAGGTTTTTGAGTCAATGCCGTTCCAGCGTCATAAAATGCATTTACGAAAGCTAGATTATACAATAGCTTTTATGAGGGATTTGAAATGGTTTGACACCAATGCAATAGACATGTGCACGAGCGCAACGTAACGAGGGCGACAAAAAGCCCACATTTATTTTTATTAATTAATGTAGACTAGACTCTGTTCGATTTTTAGGATTGGGCAATATTCTCAAATGTAATAACAGCTACTGGGCGTACTTCCCTACACGGAACCGGACGGCTCGACTCCGATTGCCGTGCACCGAAGGGTGAAAATCCGTGCGTCAATGGATTTGTAATGTACAATATTAATAGAACCGGACAGGTCATGCTACTTGCTACCGTGTTTGGCATTGTTGACGGTATAAAGCACACAATGAAGTAGGATACGAAAAAGAAAGAGAGAAAGACCCAAGAACGGCAAAAACAAGCCAATGTACTATAAAGATTCGTTATGTTATTATTACGCGTATCTCATATCGTTCCAGTGATGACCTCATGAGCCTTTTGAGCGGCACTGTATTGAATCGCTCCCCCTTTTTCTTTTTCACCTTTTCTTCTTGTTGGTACACCTTTCAATTTGGCCATCACAAAAAATCGAGGGGGAAGCAACAACAACAGATCCGATATCTGCCTCTTTAATAACGCGTCGACAGTCAACCATATACACACATATATGTTATTAATCATCTATATTTATGATATATCAGGACATGCATATACCCCCCGTCAGTATATAGCCCATATCGTTTTTCCACGTGGTCGGCCACCAGCTATAACGACTGGGGTGCGCAACAAAACACACACATATATATAGTCAGAGAGAGAAAAGTATAGTCCACTGTACTTCACATAGATCCTCAATGTGTTTCCGGTTGGGCGACCTCTGTTTTTCCAAAATAGTACAGGCAAAAACAGCAGACTCCAGCAATGTCCGGGCCCATTCAAACATCCCCCCTTTTTTTTTTATTTAATACTCTGTTCAGTGGATGTCCCGCATTACATATAAGGCAGTCGAACATATGGAAAGAGTATCGAATTCGACCGAGCATCACACAACAACAACAACTGTTTTCGTGTGCGCTAATGAGTGAACGCGTCGCTGGTCGTAACGTACCGCTGTTGTGTTTAGCTGCAACACGCACACACCCTGATTACGTTATAATGTAGTCTACTTTTTCTGTTTGACCTTTGTCACCTTTTTCATGTTGCAGAACTATTTTGAAAAAGGATGAATGAAAAAAAAAAGCTCTCATGTGGTGCTCTAGAATTCATTTCACATCATACTATTGCACGAAACGATAAAGAGATATGAAAATGGGGTTTAAGAGTTGTTCTTTTAATACGACATAATCTTCAAATTCGTTGGTTCGTTGGTAAATTAGGTTTTCTTTTCCCCCTTAATGTGATAAGCAGTAAGTCAATAAAGAGATTTGAAATTTTTTACGATTGAACGAAAGCCAAAAGGTGGATTGCAAATGATGAAATGGAAACGACATGCTCTATAGATGTGCTTTACAAACATGTTGTTTTGCAAGTAAAATGAGTCCATGTGCTTCGCTGAAAAAGGTGGTAACTGATAATTGGATAAGTCATTCCTTTTTATTGCACCGGCAATACAATCTAAACGGAGAAAAAATAGTTTGATTTATAATGAGACTAAGTAACGGAAACAACCAAGGTCTAAAGAACCATTGGGTACAGCCATTCGATCCTGATGACGGCAGAAGGGTCGCGTTACGGGCAATAGCTACTGGAACATCATCGACTCATCCGTTAGTTCATGAAATCAAAACGAAACGTCGCAAAGCGGGGATTTTTGCAGAGGTAAATACAGGCGCCAATGGAACGTCTGGAGAAACATGGACCATCTATCGGATCTTATTCACGGACTCATTTGCATTAGTTTGTTTTTTCATGCGATGCTCTAATTTACGATGCTTCAAGGTTAGGTACAATGACGCAATACGTAACGAGAAACCGTAGTTCTTAAACATTTTCTTTGTTTCTATTGCGATCCCGTCTTCAGATATTCTGAACTAGACGTCCTTTGCAAAACATTTATTGTAAACTTTATGAAATGTACTGAAGCAAGATTTCGAATCGTAAACGCCGCGTAGCACCATCTGTCTTACAGAAACCAAACCAGCGAACATTGTCGACGACTGGTATGATGCAGTTCGTCATAAATCCATCAAGCGTATCTTTCTACTAGTAATCGGAATTGTCATTTGATTTTGTGTTCTTAATCTAAAAATTATATGATGGTGGTATAAAATGCAGTGCGGCTGCACTGTACCATGGCTTGGGAATAGTTTCCTGCGGGAAACACACACTACGTCCAATTGGATAGTAGCATCTTCGTCATGGACGGGCTCGACGGAATGGAAAATGGAATCCACTGCACAGGATTCCTGCACAACGCCAAACAGAAATTTGGCTGGAATGATTTTACGTGAATGATTTTACGTGGACTTACTGGGCATCATTAAATAACATAAATTATTGATTTAAAATTTAACTAGATAATCAAATATTTTTCAATCATTTTGTCGTTAATTAATTATAAGTGTAATTTTTAAATTTAATTTTTTTAATCTCTTCGTACAGGGGGGTTGTTATTAGTTCACGGCTATTCCGCTAGGGCTCGTAGAAGTGGATGATAAGTAAAAGGTTATTTTTATTTTCCTGTTTTGTTAATTTCGGTTAAAAATTTGCACTCATTATTATTGCAAATTGTTGTTTTAAAAATGGTTTGTGTATTCTAAAGCTATAATTGTTCATTGTATCACATGACGGTGACGTAATGGAAGGTCAACAATTCATTCATCGTTTCTGCTTCCTAAAATTGTTTTTTGTTGTTCATCTGGTTATATTTCAATGGTTTTTCATGCAACCAAATGTTTATTCTGAATTTCAAGTGTTTTTCTGAGAAGTAGAACAAAAGTTTTGGCACAGTGCATTGGAAATGGTGCAAGCAGAAAACATCGTTTCTGGCAGCCATTTTGTATGCGACTAGTCGGTTCTCGGACGTACTCGATGTAAGTCGTCGTTATCACAGGTTCCAATACGCGCGGTAAGTAATCGTAGATTTCATATTCATTTGATGTTACATTGATTGATACACTCACACAAAACTGTGAGAAATTCATCTTAAGCATTTCGACTAAATTCAATTAGAGAAATTCCATGCTGATGTCCGTACGTGTGTAATTCGTTTTCTACTTTAGCAGTAATAATTTGTCTTAAACTAAAGTGAATGGTTGCAAACGTTTCAGGCGTTGTGTATGAAATTTCGAATGTTACTTAAACATCCTGCTGCAGCCGATTGAATTTCAACGTCGCCACATCCAACCAATTTCAGCAATAGCTATAGTTTCCATTGAGGTAAGAGAAACAAACATTGAACTGCGTTTTAAGATCTAAACTTAGTATGTTTGCTACAGTTACCATGACAGCTCCATGATGATGAAGAATGAAACAATTTTCGCGATCAGACGAGACCTGATGAAGAGCTTTAGCTGCCGCCCTTCTTAAATCTAGATGGCTCGATCGTAAATAGCCGATAAGTGGCTTAACTCCACCACCTTGACCTAGTTGAGCCGGATTACCTGGCCATCGACAACACTCTGCAATCGCTTCGGCGACGCGTAACTTTAGATCTCGATTTTTCTGTCCAAATAAAGTCTTCGTCAACTAAAACGTACTCTTTCATAGGAAGAGATTAAATCATACATGTCTAACTAGTGATGCCAGTAGAGTCACAACGTGATGGTCAGAAAGAACGGCGAGAGTTTCATCTTCGGTGGCCATGCGAGCCACAGCCGCAGCAGCCGCCGTCACCACTTCTAATTCCGGGGCTCGAAGGAGACTTACCAAAAGTTCCAGTCCGCCGACCAAACTACGAGCTACTTCCCCCGCTCTCTTTCATTAAGTAAAACAAGCAAAGATGTTGTTGAAATGTTGACACTGAATTGTTTTTATGATTTAGAATTTACTTTTGAACGTTCGGAGAAAGCAGCAATGGCGGAAGCCGCTCCCGCTTGCACCACGGGAGATGGATGTTTGAGTAGTGACCATAAAAGTCTGGCGGCATCGATGGTTTCCAATAGTTCTAAAGCCGCTACATCAGCCGTCAAGTTGGCCATGGTCAAGGCAGCTGCTGACAACAACCCGGGATGATTACCAGAGAGCAACCAGACAAAACGTGGCACTGCACGCTCTGTACGGAGTAAGGCTAGGCTCTCTGGATCTGTTCCAATCACTGAAATGCTGCTTACGATTGGCAAAAGCACCTGTGAAAGGTAAATACTCCTTAGTGGTGAACATGTTGTCTGTTAATTAGACATTGTTCTATCGTACTGACCTCTTCTGTAGATTGATTCAAATGACGAATGAAGATGCGAACTATGCCCAACTGTCTGAATCGATCACGAGCTTCCGGCGAGAGAGATAATTTCCACACGGCAGTTGAAACAGCCTTTAGCAGCGATATGTTAACTTGTGGTTTTTCCACTTGCTTTTCCTCAACGTGAGATGTTGGCCGATCGATTTGAATTTGCAGTTCTAATGGCTGCTCGTCTTCTGGTCTGCTACGTGGTATGGTGTAATTGGAGGCCATCTGCAGTAGGTATTCGCCTTGTTTAAGAACCCAAACGAGCGTTTCTGTTGCTTTCAGTTGCGTCAAAACCCGGCGATTTGCTTCATCTTCGGCAAACTGTGATTTACCGTGTTAAAAAAAAGAAACAACTGTCAATGTTTGTGGTGGAAAGAGAAGGTCCGATCATACGTGAGCAATGGTGGACGCGCAAAGTGTTTGCAATGTTTCACAATCGTAGCGCATGTGGCGTAACAGTTGGCCAAGTAACATATCAGCCCTAACTGACGCACGGAAGATATCCTAATGGAAGCCAATGTCTTTTTTTTTTTTTAGAGCTGTGTAGTTAAAATTACAAATTAAAACAACGTACGTCAGCCGCACACTGGTGGATGACTCCATTAACTGCAGTTAGGAGCTCAAAATCCAGCTCGGAATCCGAACAAACAGAAGCCGCCATGGCTCTTCTACTAGTTGACCTTTAGTGAGTATGTGTGTTATTGATTTATGTTGTGATATGGTTTTAGGAAAATCGAGAAGCATAATTGTGGAAATAATGAATACTTTGGTTTCAGATTGACAGACGGCCGCGGACCAATGGTAGTGCTGGCTACCGAAGGAGCTCGATGGTGCGGCAGAGACGAAGAAGTTGCTTGTGGGTTCTCTCGATACACACCTCCAATGGACAGAGTCAATCTCGTCAAAAGCGGAATTCCTCCTGCTAGGTACATATCACGACGGGCTGACGAGCTGTAACTTAAAGATCTTAATGCTTTGGCAGCCGCAGTAGCCGCTTGGATTTTCTGTTTAGTTGCAGCTTTCAAATTGAATTCGTCCGTTGTCATGACCACCGGCGCATTTTGGATATCTAACAAATCTACCTGAGATGACCGTACAATCCAATAAAGAAAATGTTAATCATAATGCAAAATAATTGAACGCACCAGCAGAGGTACAGCGCCAGCTTTACGGGTAAGCATTCTGGAACGATGATTGTTAACAGCGTGAGCTAATGTACCGGCGGCCAGACACCGGACGTCTGGTTCTGCTTCTGACAGGAGCTTTACGACCGTAGCGATACCGGATTTCATGACTAACAAGCGCTGGAAATGCTGGATTTTAACCATATTTTGTAATACTCTTAAGGCAGCCACTTTACACTTGTGGTCATCAGCTTCCAGAACGTTGATGAGGACATCAACTGCCTCCGAATTCTCCAAAGCTTGCTGGCACATAGGAAGAGCGAGATCGTAGCGGTTCAAGCCGCAAAGCGCTAATAACGTTGCTGTAGGACTTCCAAACTATTCGATTGTCACATAAAAGTATATTAGAAATCAATGAAACTTAAAGATTTACCTTAATGTATTTGACGACTTTGAGCAGGAACCAATATTGTGGAGAAAGTTCTGAATCGGGAATGAATTGCCTGGGCAAAATGGGCAGTTCGTCGTCTTCAGACTCTTCCGATTCTTCAGGTTTTTGATGTTCGTTGTTCGTTGCATGGCCATTGACGTAATCAGTTTGGGACATTGCCATTGAAATAGATCTCGTGGACTGCTGCGAAATCCTTCTTCCATTGCAGTTAACTCTTCGCCTCCTCGATCTAGCCATCTTGCTTTCCTCAAAGAAACAAACACGATTGCCAGCTGAGTTACCTGTATTTGTATCGGTATCCGAGTATTGATCAAACACAATGGCTGTTAACACCTCAACTGTTGGTATGGTAACTAACTCGGTAGTCCGACAGGTGATTATGCAGTAACCGCATTGACGTTAGAATTTGATAATCGATTTTTAATGAATTTTTATTCTACTTAACTATTGACAGATCGATCCGCTCCACTTTCGCCATCGTTCACGTCTAGCCACTACGTTGTTTAACATCGTGCCAGCAAAATGAAAGAGGACAAGTCGGGTACGTGAAGGATTTTCCCACAACATCTGGAAATGCTGACGCCACCTAAAAGCAAGTAATGTTTAATGCGGCATTGGACGCAATTGTTGACACGATTTCAATATTATTTAGTCAAAAAAGCAAATTTACGATGGATTCTCTGTAATGTCTGACAAGAAATCAGGTTAGGGTGTCACGGTAAGCCCCATTTAAATGACGACAGTTTGTTCATCAAAATTGTTGAGGCGACCTTTTGATTTTTCGTGTTGCGTACGGTTTTTGCGTCGATCCCCTAGTCAAGAACTTTTTGTATTTAGACAAACAACGACCGACTTTTTCTTATTATTCGGTGGGCACAATATTACGAAAGAAGGGATTTTTGACGAGAAGAATTCCGCTGAGTTTCGCAAATATTCCTTTTAAATTTTGCTTGTATAGAACACATCCGTCGAAGGGCAAAGTTCTACAGTCCCGATCATTTCGTCGGCGTCACCGGACGCTACGTTTTGCTGATGAAAGGGAGCATGTAGGCCATCGTCAATACCAAAGTGGTATCTCACAATCGACAGTTCCTTATTATTTACTGTTTACTTTCTCTCAAAGCACACTAGACGAATACTGCGATGATCTTTTACATCCGCTATCGTTACAGCAAAACGTGTTTGCCAAACACATGTTTTCCTTTAAACGCTTTTGAAAAAAAAAAAAAGCAATTTAACTAATCCAATAACCGCTTCTGTTTAAAAGCCAATAGCTCAAGGCCTGATTCCCTTCTAAAAGAGCAGCATACAAAGTAAATGGAGACAAAAGATGGGTGTTTACCAAGTCAAAATGGTCTTGATGGCGATGCGAGGCGATCCCTGAAAGGAGGATTTGCTATCAGCGGAAGATTTGAGCAAGCCGGTCAAAGTTTATTCTCTCCTTCTCCCATGCGTTGGGTGCGCTTAGCTATTATCGTTGGATGCAGAAACACTCCTTGGCAAATAAAATCAAGCAATTCTTTTTCTTTTTCTCTTTAAAATAAAATTCGATCGTCATTTCATATCCAGCCGTTGGAGACAGCTGCTCGATAGTCATGGTCTGCATACACCACTATTGACAAGATTACCGAGTCTCCGGAGTAAATACGAAAAGGAAATTGCCTGACTCGACTGTATTCTCCCACCTCCCCCTTCTTTCGATCCGCTACACACAAAAAGAAGATAAGCAAGCACACTTTTGCATAGTTGAAACTAGCCTTCGACAAAGTAGCAAACAAAACCAATCCTGTTGTCCTCTTTTCAGCCATCATGATAAAAACAAACGCAGAAGTTCCTTTAACTGAAGTAGATGCACTTTTGTTGCTGATAATGCATCATTTAACAATGAAATCAATTGCCTTGTTTGTTTTTTTTTGTGTTTTTCTAGAATTTTCTGGGTGTTCGCGATATACAATGGAAATCGTCTTTAACTTACAAACCATAATTTTGGTTTATAAAGACTATTAGCCAATTAGCACAAAAACGTTTCCGACCTTGTTTCTACGTTTGTTCGCAATCCATTGCGTCTCGTCAATATTAGGACAAATAGCCATTAGCTTTTCTTAAGAAAAATGTGCAGACTATGGAGAATCCCATTGAACCATATACGTAGTATTTTTGGATGCGTATAGATTATTATCGAAATTCAAGGTTATTATTTTATTTTCAGGGTGGCACACATCTCATTCTGTTTCCATGTCCGAGGACAGGGCCCATTTGGTTTTATCTTGTTGAAACAGCTACGCTTTGGCGAATCGAAAAGAAAAAAAAAGGGTGTTGTGTCTGCTATTTTACCGCCTACTCTCTCGGACCCTGGACTAACTGCTGTCCAGCAAGTTTTGGATCGCCCGTCGACCCCTTTTTCGCCGATCCTCCCTCCGACCCACGAATTGTGAAAAACAGTGTACTGCATAAGTCATGTACGTTGGTGAAGGCCTGAAGGTGTATCAACGGACGAGAAGCTGAGCGTTGTCTCTATAAAAAGGAGACAAGTTCCACTGGCTCTTTGTCTATCGTTGGTGCGTCCATCGTACGAAACCAACATGGGAAAGTCGAGCTCAATGTGGGCTTTGCTCCTCCTCGTTCCCTGTGTCCTCGCAGGTTTGTGCATTTCCTTCAGTCACGAAATCCGTCGTTTAGCTATTACCCGACTAGAAATCTAAAAAAAAAAAATCAATTCATCCCATTCTTTTGATTGGAAAAATTATTTATTATTTTTGTTCATTTTTGTCTCCCATTTATGTTTCTGGCAACATCGAACGTGAAGGACCCATCCTACAAAACTCTTGTGCTTCGGAATGCCGATCACGTAAGTACCCGCTCATTATTCCTATATTCTTGAATCGAATTTAATTTGCAAGCCAGAAAACAGTCGTTTTGAATACTAGTGAACATCTAGGCACAGGAAAAAATATTTAGTGAACTGTCCGAGTAAGTGGAGTGTAGGCAAAATTTCCTAGCGTGGAGTGAAGTTGAATTTTTTGGGTATTGTTTCAAAGATAGTCGTACAGTATCACATGGTTTGCAACCAATCAGTGCTTTAGAAATTCGAAATTTAGTATAATTTCATTTAGTAACGCGTATTCACAATTATTAAAGTTTTTTCTCAAGAAAAAAATGTTGTAGACGTCCTGAGTTTAAATTCTCCAAATAGCTTTGTTCTAGGAAGACCGTACACAGCTAAAAATCGTTGAATTGTTTCCCTAATTTCTCAAATTTAAAATGCCAATGTCGTTTTTGCTATCGTAATTTAGCGGGGAGCTTTGCGGGAAATTAGAATCTGCCCAAATGTGAGTTTTGATTGGTACCGGGATTGTATAATGTGAACGCTTTGTGACTCCTTCCTGCCTGCCCCTTCATTTCCGCTAAAAAAGAAAAAAGAAACAAAATCGTCCCAGACTTTGAAGGTTACGAAATATGAATTTTTTTTAAAGCGACATTTTAAAAACCCGATAACGATATGAGCTTCAAGGTTGATGAGATATTGACAATTTTAGACGACGCGACGGCTGAATGTTTTAATCGGTTCGAACTACGTTAGATCGTGCAGACGTGCAGGCCAAATTTCTGTCAGACGAATATGCTTTTGCATAACACAAGCCGTGGGGTCAAATAGGCCACAAGCCAGCGTGAGGCCAAGGTTGATTTGGCTTGGAGACAGAGACAGGAGTTCGTGAGCGCTTCTCTCGCTTATTTGGCAATACCAATAGTGTCGAGTTACAATCAACAAGTTAAAATGATGAAATATGAAGCAAACACACCCAGTGACGCGATGGATAGGCCTTGAGAAATAACGTTTCAATTGAAAAAAAGATCTAGAATTTCAGACTATTTCAGGACAGAAATCGCAACATGACACCACATAGATTTTGAATAGTGCTAGTTTGATTACATTAGTCTGCCTTTTGAATTAGGTCTGTGTGACGTCAAGATTTGTTTTCATTTGACGAGTTACGAATTATTGTTATCAGATACCGATCGCGTTAATTAACAAATCATTTCCTATTTGTGATGCATAAAAAAGAGGCCTATGTGTACATGAAATGTTACGTAACTAGATTTTTGTTGTTTCTGATGTAATAGCGCTGAACCCCAAGTTCCGCTATGCAATTGGCCAGACCTACACTTACGATTTCCAAGCCAACAGCAAGACCTGGATGATGGGCACGTCTGATGATCAAGCTGTCCTCGAAGTCAAAGGCCAGGCTCTTGTGACTTTCCGCGACTCGTGCGACGCTGTTCTTCAAATTCGACAGGCCACAATTAGCGGCTTGGACGAAAAGGTACGTGTAACTAATTTAATTCTTAATTAACACCGGTACCCATAAAACTAGGATATTAAAACAATGAAAGCCTCTTGCGTAACCAGCGCATACAGTCGAATTTCATTTTTCGCAGATATAATTATCTGAGATCAACAGCCTCAATGTCCGGTTTGTTCTTTTGGCAAGGGGGTTAGTGATTTTGTAGTACCGGATGAACGATTGCCCAACAGCTCCTTTGCAAAATCGCAGTTTAAGCAGGTCATTCCCGGGTCTGACTTGTTAATTTAAAAATCAGAACAGCAAATTATTTAGCTCAGCGGGATCAGGTTACAAAAGCAATTCAAGTCAGCAGCATGCTATCTCCTGGCATCTAGTTACTTGTTCTACAGCAAATTTCCACAATGATGAATAGACAAAAAAAAAAAAAGAAAGGATTGATTTCACCTCTTATTCAAACCACCATTCAGTTCGCAATTTTCTTTCTTGCTGATCAAGGTTTTTAGAAAATTCGGTTGGTTCAGCTTAGTTTCGAAGGTTCACGACCCTTAACTTATTGCTCCGCTTGTTGCCAACGCTTTTATTGTCGCCACATGTAGATAGTGCTAAACATACAGTTGTAATAAAATTTGCATTTTCCATTAACAGGTAGAGGCCATCGAACTCGAGAAGCGGCCATTGTCCTTCTCTTGGCAAGATGGTACCGTTGACTCGCTGTGCCCCGAACAAGAGGATCCCGTTTGGGTGGTCAATATTAAGAGGTCCGTCCTCTCTATGTTGCAACACACCGCCCAATTCCTCGAAGTCCCTGAAACCCACGTCATTGAGGTAATCTTTTCATTTCCTTAAAAAAGAATTATTTAATAATTAAAAATGTTATTCTTGAAAAATTATAGAGTGACGTGATTGGTCGTTGCCCTACCGAGTACACTGTAGATGGTACTGGTAGTTCGATCAAGGTGACCAAGACCAAGATTCCCAACCAGTGCAGCTCTCGTATCGACCGCCAATCATCTATTCCGACCGTCTCCTACAATGTTGCTGCCGTAAGCACGAAAAACATTTGTTTGCTTACCATTAACGCTTAATCTTTTTACGTACTACGCAGGAAATTCAAACCATCCCGCTAATGAACTCTACCACGGTTTGCGTTATGCAAATCAAGGATAACCTCGTTCAAGCTACTGAGTGCCGTGAGTCTCATCTTTTCCGCCCACTTTCGTCCGAAGAGGGAGGTGCCCGTACTGAAGTCACTTCCTCCGTCTCATTGATCTCGACTACAAGCGCTGGTGCCGCTGCCAAGCTATCCAGTAAAATCACCGATAAGAATGATTTAGAACATTCAAACATTAAATTTTTTTGTACAAAAAACAGGCAACCGCGTGTCCCGTACCTTGATTTTGGATCCTCTCGGTGTTCAATTGGAATTCCAGGATGCTAAAGATGTCGGCCTAGTCATCCGCAGCATCTGCCAGCAACTTGCCGCTGATAGCCCACCAAGATTCGTTTCCCAGCTTTTCACCGAGTTGGTTCACTCTTTGCGCAAGGCCTCCGTCAGAGATGTCAAGAGTGCCTACAACAACCTGCGCAGCAAGAAGATCTGCCCCGAATCAACAAAGACCGAGTACGATTTATTATTTCTTCTTTTCATAATTTCTGAAATGAATTTCGAATTTCTTTTTGAAAAATAAAGGAAACTTTTCTTGGATGCCCTTCCCCAAGCCGGAAATACTGCTGCCATCTCCTTGATGGTCGATATTCTTAAGGTAGCATAAATTTAAAATCAATCAAAAACGTTGATATTAAAATTATATTTTTCTTAAATAGGAGAACAAGCTCAGCAGCCGCCAAGCTCTTGGTTGGTACCTGTCGCTGCCTCTCGCCAAGTTTGCTGATCTCGACTCCGTTAAAGCTGTTCTGGTAAAAGATACAACAAATGTTACTAGGTGTTTGGGCTGGCAATATTTAAATTTTGAAATATTTTACAGCCTTTGATCGAAGCTGCTTCAACCTCACCAGTTGCCCTTCTTGGTTTGACTGGCCTTGCTCGTCGCTATTGTAGCGAAAATGTCGAGCAATGTCAGACCAGCACCGAAGTTCTTCAGTTCTCGACTAAGCTGAGCAAAATGCTGGGCAACAGATGCAGAGCTGACGCAAAAGACGAAGTCAAAATCATCACCGTTCTTAAGGCTCTCGGTAACTTGGGTGTCATGACTGCTGAGGTTCGCACCACAGTCGCCGATTGCGCTAAGGACATCAAACTTCCCATCACCGTCCGCCTGGCCGCCATCCAAGCTACCCGAAATAATCCCTGTGAGAAGCAGGTAACGCATAATTAACACAGAAGCAAATTCCGAATTTATACTAATTGCAAATTATTCGAATAGGTGAAGGAGAACTTGTTGACCATCCTCGAAGACAGGAAGGAAGATGCTGAAATCCGCATTGCCGCCTACCAAGGTGTTATGCGCTGCCCTTGCTCCCCTTCTATGCTTCGCATCCAGAACCTTTTGAACACTGAAGAGACCAACCAAGGTGAGTGATTGTTTGTGAAAGGTTGTTAAAAAAGGTTTTCAATTAATCCATTTTTGAATCTTAGTCGGTAGCTACATCAGCAGCCATTTGCAAAACATCAGGTTGAACCCAACACCAGGCAAGGAGAATGCTCGTCTTTTGGTCAAGAAATTGAGCCTGGACAAATCTTTCCCAGCTGATTTGCGTAAATATTCTCGCAACATGGCCGTCTCCCATTTCTGCAATATCAACAATGCCGGTTGGGATATCGATGCCAACATCATCTATGCTCCTAAATCGTTCATCCCCCGTTCAGCTTCCATGAACTTGACGCTTGACCTCTTTGGCCAATCCGTCAATGTTTTTGAGGTAACTATGATTTAATTTCTTGGCGCAAAGAATGTTTGGTAATCTTCTACATCGTAGATTGGTATGCGTGCTGAAAACCTGGAACGCCTTTTGGAAGCCTATTTGGGTCCTGATGGCGTTTTCGATAAAGAGGGCGTTGCTGGACTCTTGGAGAAGACCAGCGACTCTGTCAGTCAGTTCAGCGAAAACATCTGGAACCGTGTGGCTTCAGCCACTCGTTCCAAACGTGCCAGCATCAAGACCAATGAGCTCAGCAATCTAGACAAGGTACGAAAGCCAACCTATTTGTTCAATTGACGTTAACTGATCGACATTGTTTTTTTCGGTGAGGATAGATTGTTAACTTGAAGGATAAACCTTCCGGTATCAAGCTCGATGCTTTCCTTCGCGTCTTCGGCTCAGAGATTGGCATGTACGCATACCGTGGAACTGCCAACAGCCAATCTAGGCTCGATTTGGTGGAAAATGTCCAGTCCCGCATCGCTCAAGCTTTCCGTGACCTGATCGAGGGAGCTAAGCGCGTCGAAATCGACGTTGCCCGTTCCATGATGTTCTTGGACACCTCCGCTACTTTCCCCACCGTCGCTGGTTTCCCCCTCCGCTTGGCCGTCAATGGTACCACCACTGTCGGACTCGGTTTGGAGAGCCAGATGGACTTGCCCGCTCTGCTCAGGGATCCCCTCAACGCCAACATCAAGATGAAGGTTAACCCCTTGGCCGTTACTGAGCTGTCCGCCTCCATGACTGTCGATATCGCCATCGCCAAGACCGGTATCAAGATGGCCGCTACCATCCACTCTTCGATGGCCGCCGACTTCTCCGCTCGTCTCATCCAGGGAACCACTGTTGACGTCAAGTTGGACCTCCCCAAGTCCAAGATGACTTTGATCGACTTCAAGTCTGACGTTATGCTCATCCAGCAGAGCGCTGACAAAGCTGAACGCAACAAACCTGTTAAGATTGTTAACGAGGCTACGTGAGTTTAATCAAACTTCATTTTTTCTTACACCATTTCTAATTAAATGGAATCATTTCAGGTACGCACGCGGTGGATGTTCTGATCGTTTGAGTTCAGTCACTGGCATGCGTTTGTGCGCCTCTTCTTCAGTCTCCATCCCTCGCCCACTGTCCGATTCTTCTAAAGATACCGCACCGGCCTTCCCTCTGAGTGGCTCTACCTCTTTTGCCATTGTCCTGGAGAAGACTGAACCCACCATGAAGGGTTACCTGCTTTCGGCCACCAGCACTCAGGAGGGACCTAAAGTCAAGTCCTTCTTGATGACATTCGACACTCCCGGCTCTAAGACTAACCGCAAGGTTTCCATCAAGGGAGTGTTGACTTCCGCACCTACTGTTACCGTTAAGGTTGACAGCAAAGCTCCGTGGGGCAATTTGGCCGTTGAGGCTGAGATGGTCAACGAAGCTGATATGAAATCGGTGCTCGTGAAGATTCTCACCCAAGAGAAACGTGAATATTACGGTAAAGTCCAGGTTGCTGTGACTCGCGAGGACCGCAAGTACTCTGGCCACTACCGTCGAAGCCGGCTGGCCCCAACAGCCTCGCGCCGTCATCTTGGAAGGAGGTTTTGGCCACGAAATTGGCAGGTCCGTCGAGCTGAGCTTGAAGCCTGCTGGCCCCTACGCCAAGTTGCCCTACAACTTCCAGGTTACCATTGGCCGCGAGTTCTCCGCTACTACCCAGAAGGTGTGGTTGAACAACTTGGAGATGACTACTCCATTCGGCAAAGCCCTTTTGTCTACTGAAATCAGCCGCCAAGATAAGAACTACCTTGCTGCCTTCAACATGAAATACGGAACTGAACAGAAGATGAACGCTGTCAACTTCAACGGACACATCCAGACTTCTACCCAGCCCGACAAATCTCTCTCGTACAAGACCAACGTTCTGTACAAGTCCAGCCGCTTCCCTGTTATGAACATCGACCTTAAATGGGATATTCTAATGTCACCTACGGTAAAAATCAAGTTGACGTTAGTCAGTTACAGTTCCATCAGTTAAAGTGTTCTATTTTTTTTTTTTTTTTTTTTTTTTTGCATTAGATGCTGAGCAACGTCTTGGTCTTGGTGCATGGTCCTGAAGTCGATCATTCAACCAACAGGCTTTACTTCAACAAACAAATCCAACTGAAGGGATTCGGCACCAGAGATTTCCTTTTCGAAAACAAACTTGAAGGTAGGCATCACGCAAATGAACAACTTGAGGCGAACTGTAGCATTAACTTACATTTTTACGGGCAGTTACCTATCCTCGCTACGCCTTGAACCTAAAAGTGGATCAGACCCTCAAGGTGGACCAGCGTCTCGTCAAGGGGCTTATGACTGTTCAAATGGACAATGTTAAATTTGTTGACGGTGAATTGGCTTTGGTAATTGCCCCCAAAGATCCCAAGAATCTGTACGAGCTCACTGCTAAGGTAAAATTCTTATTCATTTTACGTTGGCGGTACGATTTGTGTGAAGCTATTAAGATTATACTCTTCTGCAATTCCATTAGCTTGCCTATCCTGGTCGTACCTTCAGCTTGGTTGACACTGGTAGAAAGATTGACAGCAACAGCTTCTCCGTATCACCCGTGCTTGAAATCCAGCCTGGCACTAAGATCGAACTTAACGGCAAAGCTTCTCTGATCAAAGATCAGAATGGTATGTCGGCAAACATGGACTCAGAAGTGCGCATCCGTGGATACAACAGCCCTATCAAGTACGTTTCTCCTTCCCCATAAAATTTTTAAATTAAATGGTAAACTAAAATTGCTAAAATTGTTTAATACCAACTTGAACAGGGTTCGCCACAGCTTCCAGTACACTGGAGATATGACCGTGACCACTACCAACAAGATCGAATGGGCCGGTCAGCCCCAAATCGTTGTTGATGGCAAACTTTTCTTCCGCACCCGCAAGATGCCCGCTGTGGAGCTCGCTTTCTTGTGGAACAACCGTGTAGATGCTAAATTGGAAACCCGCCTATCCAGAGCCGAATCCAAATTGGATATGGATATCAATTTGATCCGTCTGGAGAGACGTGTCAAGATCAACAGCCAGCACAAGTTCTTGGGAGACACCCGCTCGGGCTCCATCAACGTTGCCTGGGATGCCGACAGGGACTCCACCAAGCAAGTCGGATTCGATGGATCCTTTACCGTATCACCGTCTCAGCGCTTGATCGATCTCAAGTACGTCCGTTTGCTATTTATCTAATTCTTAAGCAGTTTAATTAATTGTTTGCCATTTCAAATTCAGATCGACTGTGAACGTTGAAAATCGTATCTACTCTGTCGCTTTCAATGGTAAATTGGGAAGTGCTGATTTCACTAACGGTGATCACACCGTTCGTATGGAACTCCTGCTGCCGACCACCAAGAAAATGGCTTTGGCCATGAGCCTGTTCAACGTTAACCAAGCCAGAACAATCAGCAACCGTTTGGAAGTTGAAACCCAAACTCCAACTGGTAACACCTACCAGATGAGCCTAAGCAATGCTGTCAACGATTTGGACCGTAACATGTATACTTACAACGCTAACACTGATGTCACCATCAAGGGCACTGGCATTGAAGATGTCAAAATGAGGATTGACAGTAAGCGCATTGTTAGAGCCGACAAACGCAATGTCGAATTCAAGGTAAGAACAAAGATTTAAATGCTTGGGTGTTCACTAATATTTGTATTATTTCGGAATAGGGTTTGGTGATTGCACCCAAATGGGGTCAGAACATCGACAGTTCCATTAACGTGGAAGTGACCAAGGATTCATTCCGTGTCGGTACCAAGTACCAGCGCGGTCCCATGCTCGTCACTGTTGAATCTGCTGGAAAGCGTAGCACCCAGAATGGTAAACTGAACGTTGATGGCTTTGTTGAAGTGAAAGCCCCTAAAACATCGTGGCAACAGACTAAGATCGCCATGGTTTCCTCTTACGACATCACTTCCATCACGAATTTCGACGTAAGATGTGCTAACATACATTCCAAGCAGATGACTGGTGTTAACGATGTTGTATTTTTGGGCACCCACAGATCACCGAGAAAATTTCGATCGATTACAAATCATCAAAATCGATCATTCTTGACACCAAGATGAAATTATCTCCGTCGGCAGCTGATTTTAGCATAATGCTTGAGACTCCATTTGAAGTTGCTCGTCGTCAAGGCATGATCGTAAGCGGTCGTTTCGAGCCCACCAGTCCTCGTAGCGAAGGTTCCTTGGTCGTTATGTGGAGCTCCCCCAGCCAACGTCAGGCTCAAGAAGCCCGTGTCGAATTCGACATGGAGCGTCGTCCCGGCCAGATCCGTTTCAAGTTGACCACTGCCACACCCATCAAGTCCCTGGAAAGCAGCGAATTGTCATTCGATATCCGCTCGCTCGAAGATAGCAAAATCTATGAAGTCGATATCGTCGCTGGATTGTCGGAGGATAAGGCCAAGTTGAACGGCCGTGTCAATCTGAACCCGGCTCAACGTGAAGTCGATCTTACGGTCACTCTGCCCAACTCCAACCCTGTACGCGTGCTTATCCGTATTGGTTTCCAAGGTTCTACTTACACCGTGGAAAACCGCGTTGATTGGGGAACTGGTTAGCTTAAAAACATTGATCTTTGTAAAACAATTTTCTCATCTGCTTTATTTTTGTATTTTTAAGGCACTTTCACCGTGTCAGGCACCACCAAGTACGTCAGCAGTGACAACTTCGAAGTAGAGATGCAAATCCATAGCCCCGAACTTGGAATTAATAACTTCGAATTGAAGGGAGCCAACAAGATGCAAAACAACCAACGTGTCATGGAATTCACTGTTATGAGGAAATCATCCACCATCGCTAGCATGAAGTCCCTCTGTTCTTACAAACAGGATAGTACTGGTGTGCAGATCAGTGGAACCGCTCAGGTTACCACACCCGAATCACCTTTTTCTGGAACTGTCAAGTACTCGTTCGAAAACAGGAAAGTCAGCAGTAGTGACGAGAAAGGTGCTCTGTACAAATTGGAAGTCGACGTGACTGCCGATGAATTCGTCTTGAACAAAGTAAACAGCCACCTCAAACTAACCAACAAGGAAACAAGTGGTTCCATTGCTCTCTGCACTTCAAGCAACCAGTGCAACGAAGGATCTTTCGCTTTCAAGGATACCGGATCCAAAAATATCATTGCCAAGGAATTCCACGCTTTGGTAAAGACAAAGAAAAGCAATGTTGAAGAAGTCCGTGGTTTGCGCGCTAAGCTTTCGGCCAGCGCTAACAAATTCGAACACACTGCCGAGGTAATTGTTTTTGTTTTGATTTGTTCGATTTTCTTTAATTGATTTTTATTTTCGTGATGTCAGGTTTTGTTCGATGAGGCCAAAAACCGTCTTGTTGGATACAAGGTGTACAAAAAGGACAGCGAATTTGGTTTGGAAATCTACACTCCTAAGCGCATTACTGGAGCCGCTCTGGAAATCGTCAGAGGTAGCGGGCGCCAGGCTGTCAAAAGCCAATACATCCTGACCGTCTGGTTGGACAAGACCAAGGCCCCCGAGCGTAAACTCGTCATCGTCACCACCGTCGAGCCCCACAAGATTGGCGAGATGGAAGGTTTGACCACTTCTACCACCATCAAGCACCCGATCCTGCCCAAGGACCTCGAGTACAAAGTAGAATTCCATAAACTCCCATCTGTGAAGAGCGGTCGTGACCTCTTCCACTTCAAGCTTGATGCCGACGTCATGGATCCTAAGCACCAACGCTGGACTTTTGAAACTTACGTCAAGAACACTTTGGCCGACAAGAACGGTCGCAACATCACCGTCGATATGGAATTGAAAAGCAAAGGAACTGATTTAGCTGCTTTGCTGACGGTCTTCGGAGGAAAAACTGCTGAAAACGTTGTTTTGGCTGGAGCCAATTTGAAATTGAAGGAAAAAGAACGTATCGAAAAGGAATTGTTTCTCCGTCTGGATGCTTCTCCCCGTTTGGCCTATTTGACTCTAGGCAGCCCGGCTAAGCAGATGACTTTGGAAGCCCGTATGAATACTGAAGACATCGTCAGCTACAAACGTTTGCAGCTGTCCGCCTCTACCCGTATCTTCGGACTTTCTCCCACCGTCTACGTGCTGGACATGAACACTTCTCCTCATGTCGATATCCGTGTCTTCAGCAAGGGATCCCCTGAAAACTACCACCAGGTTGTTGGAGGTCTTTTGGATGATACTCGTTTCGAGCTTGCATTGATCCGCCAACTGAATGTCCAGAAGAAAGAACTTGCCGCCGTCTACGTCACCTTGAACAGCTCCAGTCTATTGACTGAACGTGTGACCTGGAAATTGGACGATCTTCGTGCACTCCGCACCGCCATTCGTACTCGTTCCGAAGCTATCGCCAGCGAAGTTAGCAGCGTTCGCAGCTCGTTGACTCCTGAACTGAAAACCTACATGCTCAAGTGGCGTTCTTTCGGCAACTTCAAGAACATCTACGACAAGATGGCCACTGATTATTCCAAGCAGCTGAATCAACTCAAAACTGAGATCGAAGAAGACGAAAGCATGAAGGCCGTCGTTGAAATGATGGAGAAGATTACTCTGGTTGTTAAGAAAATTGGAGAGCGTATCGAAGATATCGCTGAGCAAATTGGAGAAAAGAGTGAGTTGGTCGAAGCTATTGAGAAAGCCATTGAGAACGTAATTGAAAACCTCACCGAACGTATCACGGAGCACGTGAAGAATGCCAAAAAGACTGTGGCTCAACTGCTGGAAGACCTCTCTCGCTATTTCGAGCAATGGAAGATCCAGTATGGCCAGGAACAAGGACTTTTCAATGCCCTCAAAAGTATACTATTTATTCTTCAAATTAAATTTGTGTTCAAACTATTAAACGGATTATTTGCATTGCAGATTTCTACCAGGCAAAATCCGAGGAAATCCGCCAATACGTTGCCAACTTCAAGCTCTCCATTGATGAACGCTTCCGCAAACTGATTTCTTGGGTTGAGTCACTAAGGATCGGTGATCGTAACATTCTCGCCATCCTAAAGGAAGCCATTTCCGTAAGAACAAACCAGCCTTAATTTATCAATTAATGGATTGAATATCAGCTAAATTTTAAAGAACGTTTCTTAATACGTAGAATGCGAACATGGATATTCTCCGTGAAAGAATTTCGAATTTCTTGGACGAAACCATTCTGTTACCCACCGAAGAATTTGTGTCTGAAATAGTTAAGGCTTACCCCGAAACCACTCGCACCGCCTACCGATATGTTAAAGTCCCCATCAGCAAGGTAGTATACTTCAAGTTGTATCAGTTTAATGACAGATCTAATTAGTTTTTTTTATTCCCAGGTTCGCTTCTACCTTAGAAGGACCAGTCAAGTCACCAGAAATATGAGCCAAGTTGCCGAATCCTCCACAGCTGACAAGGGAAGCTTCTGGAAATCTTTGGTCGGAGAGGTGGTCGTTTACGACGTTGAGAACGGAGAAATCAGCTACCAAGTAAACGTTTGCTTAATCGAAATCAAGTAATATTTAAATAACAACTCATCTCTTGGTTACCAGCTACCCCTGAGCCGCAAGATTCATAGCTTGCGTGATCTGTTGAAGATATTCGATGCCGAATATTTCCCATTGAGAGGACTAGTTATCACTTCTTCGTTGAGGTCTATGTACCGCGAAATGCGTGCTAAGTACCACCCGGCTTTGGCTTCCACTCGCCTCAATGGTATGCATTCCTAATTACCTTTTCATTACCATATTGTCTAGGTCTTTCATTCATTTAATAAACGTTTGGTTCCTCTGTTAAGGATATGCTTCGTTGATTGGATCCAAGGGAATCATTACATTCGACAAGAAGTCGTTCGATTTGAGCGGTGGCAGTTGCCAATATCTGCTTGCTCGCGACTTCCTCAATATGGACTTTGCCGTGGCCATCAACTTCGAGCAACCTTCTGGCGATCGCATTAAGAAATCAGTCATTTTCACTGACGGAGCCGATCAAGTTGAGATCAAGGATGAACAAGTCTTTGTCAACAACAAGCTTCTGGCTGTTGCTCTTCCCGCTAAACTTAAACTTAAGACTATCACCGTCCAACGCGAAGAAAACATCGTTACCGTCAGACGCCATTCCGGTGCCATTCTTCGCTGTGACGTCGTTAAAGATGCTTGCACTTTCGAGCTGAGCCCCTTCTATGCTGGACGTACTATGGGTCTGTGGGGTACTTTCAGCAACGAGCATGCTGATGACATGAGCGAGCCCACCGGAAAGGTAACTATCATTTTAAATAGTGTCTTTTTTCGGGCAATGGATAATTGTTCTATAATCTTCAACAGATCAGCAAAGATATGACCAGCTTCGTCAACAGCTGGAAAATCAACAAGACCTGCAAGGACAACGTCCAAACCGTTACTGAATCTCCTCACGTAATGCTTCAGTCGATTGCTTCATCCGGAGTGGATTCTAATGTCTGTGACAACCTTTTCGAAGATAAGGACTCCGATCTAAGGTAAAAGCATTATTTGAGGGAGAGTAAATCAGGTATTCAGAACAAAACATTGTTTATTAAAATAGCTCCTGCTTCAAGGTTGTCTCTCCCGCTCCCTATCACGACCTGTGCCTTAAGTTTGCCTACAAAGCCAAAACCTCTGAACCCGCCTTCCAAAGTCAGTTGGAAAGCCTTATCGCTGGCTACCGCGCTACCTGCCAAAGATGGGAAGTTTCTCGTAAGTTCACATAATTAAAAATCCGTATTAACTCTTCGCATAAAATATTGTTTTGTTTGGATTCCTTGCAGTTTAAAACATCTAACGGGATACAGGCAAAATAGAGAAAAATTTTAAAAAAACAAGACACACTTCCCTTATTATTATAATACCCTAAATGTAACACCTATATTTCGATTAATTGGAATACACCATTTAAAGATGGTCAAATTGTATTGATTTATTCCATTCATCTTATTCTACAATTGCAAAAGAATGTCCAGCGCCAGCGCCAATCGATCGAACCCGACCGGGAAAGTAATGACTAATATTTATGGGCCGGAATTGGTTTTCTACATTTCCGTTTCCAACACTTCCGTGCTCGTTCCAACCCCAAGTCCATACCTGTCCTAGTGTATCAAGGGCCATTGAGTGTTCAGAACCTATTTTAATGCCACAAATCGTTAAATGTTCTAAGCCAAGTAATTAACTTAAATACAATTCTACCGGCTGCGATCGACGTGATCCCTTCTAATTCAGGAATTTTTTCTGGGCGAAAAGTATTTGTCAAAGACGCCCTGCCTAACTGACCATAGGTATTTCTGCCCCATGTAAACACTTGTTGACGATCTGTTTAAAAGGAATGTTAACCATTTCAGTAAAAAGGTTACCTTAAAAGCTCCATGAAAATACCTGTAAGTACCATGCAGTGGGTCCAACCGGAAACAACGTCCAATATTTTCCCGTTCTCTTCGTCCCACTCAATAACAGATGGATATTGGATGTGTTTTAACCTCTCTTGACCACACTGCCCATGATTATTGGTCCCCCAGGCTATCAGTTGATTTAGGGTGTTCAACGCCACAACGTGTTGCTGTCCGCAAGAAACCTTAACAACTGCAGACAATCCTGTTGCAACAAAGCATTGTGTAAGCCCAACATCTTTATGATGTTGTAGGTATTGCTATGGACCTGAAACCTGTTTCACATACTTCTCCGACCCCCACATTTGCAGAAATCCATTGCTAGTTACAGCTACCGAATTTCTCAAGCCAGCTGATGCTTGGGAAAATGGCTGCTTGCCTGTATTCTGGAGTTCTATCAATTTCCCAGCATGCTATGGAGAAATTTTTTTGTTTAACCAAAGTGAGCTCTGGCTCACACTGTAGTATAATTCGTACATTACTTAAAATCCCCAATTGGCCAAACAAATTGGATCCACATCCATAAAGTGTTCCATCAGCTGCAAGGAATAAGGAAAAATCCCATCCACATGCAACACTTGTCACATTACGGCTAATCAAGGTAGGAATTTCAGAAAAAACACTGATGGATTTTTTCTCTATAGAACATAATTGTCCTACATTATTGAAGCCTGTACCCCAAATTCTTCCATTGCTAGAAATAATTGAATGGTTTCCTCCTCCAGTTATTTGGCAATTGTGAGCAATTGCTTTTTCTAGTTCTTCTGGAAGCACAGTTAGCGTTGGAACAGATACAAGTTCTGATTCATATCCTTGTCCTAGTTGCCCATGACTATTAGTGCCCTAAAAATATTTCAACTTCATAAGACATGGGAGTAATTTTGGAACTATTAAGTGTGGTACCCATGCAAAGAGCTGCATCTCAATTTGCTTGTGCTTGAAGAGTAAACCAGCCACTGGTTCCTCGACTGTAGTGATTCAAGAACAACAGGAATGAATGGTAGTTCTGAAACAATTGCAACTTATGAAATTCAATTTGAATTAAACTTGTTCACTAAGTAGGTTCTTCTATTTTGAATCAAATGTCATTAGAATTTGATAATCGATACTTTGATTGTCAAATTAAGCGAAAAAAAAAACTTCGTCAAATGTTCGCTAGATGGTTGCGGACTGATGCCGATTCAAAAATTTCTTGTATAAAACGATTTGCTTTGTTTCGAACAATTCGGGAATCGAGGTTTTTGAAAAATAACACATGCATCTGTTGCTCAAGATGCCGACTAGCAAATATTCAATTTATTTTGAAGACATGCGGTGTTAATCTGTGAAGAGTGCCAGTGAGATGACACAATTATGCGATACATCTGACACTTGAACATCCAATCATCCAAACATAAAATACCAAGACAATCAATAGTTAGCCAATTTTCAATAAAGCTCCACAAAGAACAAATTTTCTTTGCAAATATTCAGATTTCATATAATTCACAGATCGCATAGCATTATTGTCGCATTGTTACGTCGTTACATGAATTCTAGAAGCCTTTTAAGAATCTCTCCTGCAAAAATTGTAATCTCTAGAGGCGAAATGCAGTAACTGATGGTACCTTGTGAAACAGTTCACCGTTTTCCTCGTAATGAAACGAGCTTGGCATTTCTAGTGTAAAATTGGCTTTTCGTCGAGGTCACTATACAAGTAACCCAAACGAGCACACGCTTTACAAACAGTGCAATGTAACCTCGTAATAGCTTGAAGTCGCCGTCTTGTAGCAAATTAGGAGAAGCCTGTTTGTTGGTTCCTCTATCCCTTTCGTAATATAAATACGCAAGCCCCACTTTTTAGTATGGGGAAATATTTGTGAACGGTTGGTGTTACGTTTTCAAAAAGAAAGGGAGCAATTAAGAGCTACAGCAACGTCGTACGTTCTTTTTTCTATTTTGGTAGTGCGAAAGACAAGAATTTGTGGGCTTCATGAAGTGCAGACGTCATTTCTGAATGCCCTCATTTTATATGATCTATCTCTCAAGGAAAATTACGTATTTAGTTATTTATAATTTATTTCAGATTTACGTTATCGAAAACCAACTTTTCGGCACGTCTGTTCTCTTTCCCATACATTAAAAAATTTAAAACGAAAATTGTATACGTTTTGTACGGCGTATTGTCTCCCTAAATAGTTGTTTTCTTTTGCATTCAAGACCCCTTTCAGTTCGAGTACCCAAGGTGAGAATTTAGCAACTGCCCTTGTCCTATCTTAAGTGGACAAGAACGTTAAGAGCGATGTGGCATACCAACGCGTGTGAGTCATGGTAGAACCGTACAACGTAAAATACTAAAATTAAAGTTTTATCAATTATGGATATCCACAATTTTATCATACAAGGTCATTTACTAACGGTGGAGGGGTAAAAGACGTATATCTTCAGTTAAAAATAGAAAATAGCCGTGTGAGAAGGCTGTCGTGCTACGTTTTCTAACATTATAAGCGCCATATACAGCCCAACTATTCTGATTTTGACACGGTGAACAGAAGCAGTAGAAACCTTCGTGTTTGGATGCACAGTTTACGTATGGTAGAAGCGGTTAAAACTTTGGGGCTGCTTCTAATTTTAGAAAGAATACCCTGCTTCAGACGAAGACGGTAGCAGCAACAATCATTAGAAGAGACTCCGCGCAAAGCTCATGCTGAAAGAGCTTTCTCACCCCGACGTCGTTAGCCCTCTTCACTTTCGTGTTTTCTCTTTGGATCCTTCCGTCGTGTTATTTTTCGTGAGCCGTCGCGCCCGTTGAGCTGCGCCAATTTCAAAATTCAACCAAACTAAGGGTGTTTCTGCATACGGAATTCTGTGTGCCGAGTTTTACCCCATTTTAACAAGTGAGTTGTTTCACATCCTTCGATCACACTGCAAAAATTTAGTTTGTGATCCTTTTGAATACTTCGGCTAACTCAAATAAGCGACGACGTACGTGGCCAGTCATATTTAAGATTCAACATTCAATCCCCGCAAATGAAAGTAATGTAAGAAAATTGTTAAGGCTCTTTCATTGACCAACAAACATCAATAGAGATTTTGCGGTGTAAAGAACATCGGGGAGTTGTTTAGTTAACCCCCATAAGAAGAGCTTAGTCAGACTGCAACACGGGGACTTGGATAAATTTAGCTTCCAGTCGGACAATATACACACTTTGGCATTGGTTACGCGGGACCCGTGAGTATTCGGTCCACAAGACGGGAGTCAGGCGGACGCCGGTTCAAGCTATCTACAGTTCAGAACTTTTGTAGCATTCATTCAACAGTACTCTTGCCTTCCTAAAGTAGTTGAAGCATCCCTATAGCTGCCATTTGGATAAGCTGTGATCAAGTAAAATGTTTGTTATACTACTTTATTTTCATCAGATTGATTCATTTTTAAGTAATTTAGCAGCCTAGTTATACACTAGTGTTATTAGTAGGATAATATTCAGTATTTCTTTTGTGAATCAAATGTCGTATCCCTACGATGGCGTTTTAATTTAACGATTCGTTGTTAATGACACGGAAAAATATTTTCGTAAAATGTGAAATAATGACAGACAGACTTTTGTCCTTTAGCAGAATCAGATAGCGAAGTGTCTAATTTTCAAATAATAACAGCGAAATTCTTAGAAAAGGAAAAATGGTGCCTGTGTTGATTTGTTGCTAGATTTTGGGCGTCCCGCAAAAGCTTTGGCATCGGTTGCTGCTTGGCAACCACGCATAGTTTTTGTTTACATTTGGTTGTTCAAAAATGGCAGAGCTCAAGAATGTTAGTCGTAAATCCAGTGTTCATGAAACTGCTACGTGTTATACTCCGTTAATGATGATGGTTTGTTTGCAGTTTAAGTGCCCAAGCAACTTCTTTACAAGAAGAGAGCCATGGATTCTGAAACTGATGCCGTTGTACTGGAAAATGTTTTCAATCTACAAGTAAACAAAGACTAAATACATTGTCATTTAATTATTTTCCAAATTTTTTCTATATCAATTCTGACTTCTACAGGGGGAAGGTAACCCAGTAGGTGAAGGCCTTGTAGCAGAGAAAAAAAAAAAGAAATCTAGCACGAAAAAAACAAAAAAATCAAAACAAGATGTGGCTTCCAAAGCAACAGTAAGCTTTTGAAATAATACAACAGGAATTGGTGTTAAAAATTGAGGTAAAAATTATGTGTAATTGAACTTCTTTTTCTTTAGAAATTTGAGGGGAAAAAAATCCATGTGCGATCAGTTGATGCTGCACAAGTCCAGCAGAGATTCAACAAGGTAAATTTAAACTATATGTTACAACTAAAGCATGCTTAAAATGAATGTTTTGTTTTCTGTCATTAAGTTTATATTTTATGTTTATAGGTTGCATCTGATTCTGATGCTTCGGCTACACTTTGCAAGCTATGCAACAAGCAAGTTTTTCAAATGGAACGAATTAAAGCAGAAAAGCTGGTTTGGCACAAACACTGCTTCAAGTGCACTGAGTGTCAAAAGAACCTAACGTTAGTATACATCGTGCGCAAGCTCCAATTTGAGGTTCATAACAACTATCTTGTTTAATAGGGTTGATACCTACAATAGCCATGAAGGTATGATCTACTGCAAGCCTCACTTCAAACAGTTATTTCAACCAAAAGCAGTCCTGGAGTCTGATGAGCCATGCAAGCATTAATATAGTATACTGAATACCTCACCATATTGATGAACTTTGGTCTTTCCAGATTATCTAAAGCCTGAATTGATTATTAGAGAGAGCCAGCCTATCGAACTACCGGCAGACGTTGTACGAGGTACCATTTTCGTTTTTCTTTTCTTCACAGATAAATCAATTATTTCTCTGCATCTACAGCGAGTGAAACTTCTAGCAGTTACGGCATGGACGAGTTAACAAACCTGGATCTCAAATCTAGATTTACAATTTTTGAGCGAGCGTCTTCACACTCTCAGGCTGAAGTGGAAATTAGGGAAGAACACAAGACGGTTAAACGCTCAGAGAGTATTCTTTCACGATTGGCCCGGTAAGTTATGTCCTTATACTGATCGTGCAATTGCAATAACCATCGAATTTTGATCATCAAATTGTGTTTAGATTTGACCGTGACAATGCCAGTTTGAAGAACGAATTGTCTAAATCCTGTGGTAATTTAGACATTCAGGATTCATCGTCTGAAGGTGAAGAGGGGTATATGTATGACGACGTGGCCGGCAACCGCCTGTCAGCTTACATGGGGCCAGACAATTCCGTTAGTTTTGGTTCCATATCCGATATCAAATCGAAATGGGAGGATGACAAGAACGGGTCTCCTCGCAACAGACGCGAAGAGTTGGCAAAGCAGCGTAAGGAAGAACTTAAGCTACTTAGGGCTCGACAATGCCAGGTATGTGGTCTATTGGAAATTGGAAAATTTTTTTAATTTATCAACTAATGTATCCATTCAGGGTCGGCAACTACGTTTGAAAGAACAGTACGAGCAGGCAACGCAAGAAGCGCGAGATGGTAAAGAAAGTCATGTAAATGACGCAAGCGTTGTTGATCCTGAAAAAATCAAGCATATCAAGGACATATTTGAAATGGGTGGAAACGAAGAGAGGTCGTCTGTAAACAAATCTTCGGAACATCTTGTCGACCCAGAAAAACTCAAACAACTGAAGGGAATGTTCGAAAGCGGAGGCGACAGTGCCTTTGGCGAAAAACATGAACGCCACGAAGAAGTGATTCTTGGAGGTAAGGAAAATTTATTCTGAGTGCAGCTTTCAAATAATTGAACATATTATAATTATTTACTAGCAATTACCAAGGAGGCCCGAAATATCTTCAAACAAATGGAGGAAAACGGATTTCAGGATAAGAATCGGCAAAAAAGAGTATGATCCGCTTGTACTTAACCTGAAGATCTCGAATGAATTATTTTTTTGTTTTATTTGCTTTTAGGAACAATATGGCTTGGAAAATAAGGATACTTTCAAAAGCACATCCGCAATGCTGGACTTGTTCCGTCGCCTTGAAAAGGAACCGGACGCATACAGAGGTAGTTGCCAAACATTCCGTGAATGACAAATTCATAGAATTTTATCTAAACAAAATACGTTCCTTGCAGATAACCGAGACGAAGATGATTATGAGGAAGAAGAAGAGGAAGATGGAAGTGAGGGAGAGTATTCGGATGATGGACATGGTTCTGACGATAACGAAGAAGAAGAAAACGTACCGGTCGGTCTGACTCCTCAACAACAAGAGCTCTTACAAATTGTAAGTGAAAGATTATTGAACAAGTTCCAAACCAGGATGTCCTTGTCACAGTCGTAACGGTTCTTACGCGTTTTTTTTTATTTTTCTTCCTTTTTTGTGTATTTAGGCCAGAGATCGAGCTGTAGCCAAAAACATGAGAGAGAAATTTGAACGCTGGGAATTCAGCACTGACGAAGAAAAGTTGGCCTACGAGAAAAGTATGATGATTCCCGAATCAGAAGAGATACAAGCGTCATTAAACACGACTAGAAACTTGCGCGCCATGTTTGAAAACCTGCAGAACGAGCCGCCAAAACCAGAGAAGCCTAGGATCAAAGTCAATAGATTCGTTTGATGGCTTTTGTTTTTTTACACGATTTAAACCAATAATCGTCAGCCCTCGGGTGAGATAAGAATTTTCTAAATTAAAACTTGGTCGTTGAAGTAAATGTTCAGTGTACTACTCAACCAAATTTTTTTGACAAGCACATGGATTGACAGCAAAATACATTTTACTTGCTAAGGCTTCATGATGGACAACAAATGATCTTTGTTTTTGTTAAAACATTGAAGTTTTTCAAATCCCGCCATGGAGCTGTTAGGTGTGTATCGAACTCTATGCATTATTACTTCTAGGTATATTGCTCTTCAATGGCGGAGTCGTTGTCCAGCTCGGGAAATGTAGTTCGCCTAACGGACGAAAAGATCAGCCGTGAATCCGAAACCGTTTTTGGCCTACTGTTACCAAAGCTTTATAGTCCTACTGAATCCGCAGCGATGCACAAGGAAGTCGTAAAAATTGAAAAGAAAAACGAACTCGATGGGACACGGCGCTGAAAATTGTCGGACTTGGGCGAGTCCATCGGCCAACAGGTATACAGCTATTATATTCCAGCGGATGCTGCGGTTCTGCGGATGCGGTGCGTGCGCCTTCTAACAGAATCCGTCGAGCGCAACGTCCGCAACAATAGAACGAGTAACATCTCGCCGTTTAATGGAGCGCAGCTACGTGCCTTTTTTCTTTTGGTTTGCAAGAGGAAGTGCCCTCAGGAGCATCTCAAGTTAGTTGTTTTTTTTTTTTTTAGTGGGAAAAGCGACGCGCTTCGTCGCCGCCACATCATAAAGAACACAATATCATCGTCTGATACGTACATTATTTTTATGCAACAATAAAGGTTGAACTGCCTAGGTGTTTCAACAGTTAGGGAGGAGCCGACGAAGAATATTTTTACTGGAAAAGAAGAAAGAGAGCAAACTGTTCAAGGATTATGTGGCTTGCGAGTTGGTTTAATCTTTGAAGGTAATTCTTTTTCAAAATAGCAATTTTTTACATACAATATGACGACATATTAGCTAGTCATGATAAATCAATTGTATAAGATGTTCAAGCTATTCGTGACAGTTTCATCCTTCGACTCCATGGCTCGAGTTGTTAGGGTAACACGAAAAGACATCATTCATTTTGATTTCCTTTATTGCAAACTTGAAAAGTTCTGACGTCGGTTACTAAAGAGAAGTTCTGAGAGGTGTGCGTGCGCGCCTGTATGTTATGACGAGTCACGCTTCAACGGGAATCCGAGTCGAATTATACCACGTCATTGCTGCGTGTTGCCAACAACGATTTCGGTATTTCCAACGAATAGCTGAACGACGCCAAGAATGGCGTGAACGTCTTTTACTGCGACGAAATGGCAGCGGCTTATGTGAATTCAATTTCGAATTGTAAACCTTTACGAACCGAGAAACGTATCAATCATCCGTACATGCAAACATCCTTAACATTTTAATTGATATACAAAATAAACACACCTTTTACAACCCACCTGTTCCTTCTCGGCAAACGTTGGTTTGCATGAGCCATTCCTATTTTGACTGTTGAACTACCTTGGTAGACAAACTGAGTAGTTTTTTTATGATTTTGCCTAATGTTTACCCTGATTGTGTGCAGACGAAATACAGTTACAATCGTTCTGCATTTCAGTACTTTTGCATTTAATTGGGGATCCAGTTTGTTGTTACACACGATGTAGCATTGCCTTAAAAATATTGTCCTAATTCAGTTCTTGTTTGAATGCGGAGCTCGTCAAGTGTCAACGACACCACCTTTTAAGATTGGTTATCATGATGCAGCTCGTCAACGTTTGATATGGACTTAACAATGATGGATTAACCAGCCTCTAATCCCGTCATCAGGTTTGGGACATGTTTATTACTCTTCCCCTTTTTTTTCTCCTGCCTTTTTTGTTGTTGTACTCTTGGCTAACCAGTGAGAAGAAGGGTGGGGCTTCTGGTGTGACCTCGTTACGTATTGACTGTAAATAACGAGACGTGACGCACTAGTGAACAAATAATGCAGATGACTAATTTTATCAGTGAATTTCATATGGGCTTCATTCTACATTTTATTTTCGCACTGCTGGAGACACAGATTAGGTATGCTGGGAGTGTAAGTCGTAATGCTACTTTGTTTTTGTTTTACATTCTATAACGAAATGAAGAGTTTTGCCGGAAGTGGTTAGTGTACACGGACATGAAACTTCTTTTCCCTTTCCCTCGCCACCCGTTGCCCTTCCTTTTTTTTGCTAGAAAGTGAAAGCCATCTAGTGGCCCTTGTGCGAACCGATGTCTGTATTTTAGGAGAAAAAGAGACCGACTGTCAAAAAAATGGCTTCGTGTAACGAAAGTCCCTGCTCTCACTCTACAGAATTTCCTGAAAGTAAGTTGAATTGAATTTTGTTTTCATTGATAAACTTTCCCTTGCTATCAATTAAAGGAAAGTTTCCATTGCGGCCGTTTGAAACCAATATGAGTACGTTCAGCTCAAAATTTCATGTTTAAGACTAACGGAAGGGAGGGTTCATACGTATCTGGGACCCACCCACACTTTTTTGTTACTACTAATTTGCTCTCACCTCAATTTGGGGTAAATTGACACCTTTTCAGGCGAATCGTAATTTATATACGACAACCGTTTTTATCATCATGGAATCAGATGTCCATGGTATCCTAGTGCATCCTTGTTTCAGTTCATTCAAACCTATCCGTTACCAGTCTCAAAACTCTTGCCTACTCCCACTTTCCTTCCAAAGAGATTTGCATCTCTGTTTACTGAGCCTGATCACGTGAAGGCAATGTGCCTGCTACATGTGTGTGACCGTAATCCTCTCACCATTTGTCAACAGCAAGTAACCGAGATGGCACATCATCCCCAAATATTTATATCTATGGCAACTGATGTGCTGTTTTGGAACTCTGTTTCACTCCCCTTGTGTATACTTGCTCAGCTGAAAAGCTGTGTTAACAGAGCAGTCACAGTCTGTAGGTTCTGTTGACCAGATGTGGGTCAGTTCCTTCTGCAAAACACAACTGACTCATTTGTGTGCGTGGTCTCTTTTTGCGAAAATTTTTAGGTCGCGACCCACAGTCTATCTTCCCAATCTGCGTGTGAGTGAGTCTGTATTAGTGTCTCGTCATTCTAGCGAAAGCTATTGATTGACTGCTGTAATCACTTTTTAAAAAGTGTTTTGCCTGAGATATCGGCACCCGGTGAGTCACCAAATGGCTGCTACAGGATTTTTATCCGTCATGTCTTGCATCGAAGAAGATTCCATTCTTTCCCTTTCTTGTTTTTTCTTTTTTTTTGTGTGTCAGTGCAAAGACCATCCATCAGCAGGTTCTTTTTTGGCACAGTCAGGGATCGTAGTGTAGAAGAAGGGCAGGGACAGTCACCGTTACTTTAGTTTGGCCATGACGTCATACAGCCATACGATGGCCGTTGCTATAGAGTCCCATTGAAAATGGGCGAGTTGTTGGTGTTAGAATCTCGCCCTCTCATTGGAACCTGTTAGCACATTTCCACTTGAATCCTGGCGGTTGTCCAAGAAAACTCGATTAGATTGCGATGCGGGGGGATGCAGATAGAAAGGTAAAAATAAAAAATAAAGTTTTATTTCAGGTTGTTGTGGTCAACTAAAGGCATGTGTGTAGCGTGTGGTTGAAATTCACAAGACGACGTTAGAATGAAAATCGAAAAAAAAAAAGGGAGCCAGAAAAAGAAAAATATCAAAGTACGGGTTTCATTGCCACCGCCTCCATTGCCAAAGGCTGCCCGTGCGGCTGGGAAAACGTCAGAACAGCTTGGGGAGCTCCGACCAAGTGCTGTTGCTATTGCCCCGTGTGTTTTTTTTTTTTCTTTTTTCTCGAGTCGTCTGATCCGCAGTTGGTTCGGCGATTTCATTCCAAGTGGACGTGCTTTTTTTACCCTCCTCTCAGACACCATCCACGAGTCATCGATTGTTTTTTGTTTTGTTTTTTTTTACTGACCCGACAAGCAACAACAAAAATCCTGATAACTAACAGGATTTGTTGCGTGGGGAGGTTGGTTAAAACGCACTTTGATGGGTTGTTATTTGTGTTGAAGAAAAGGGTGTTTGAAAAAAAAGGGGGGGATCCGCCCATCTCGAGTGTCTCCGTACCAAGTTTAGCTCTCGCCGTAACAACATACACGGTAGGGTTGAAGAAACCTGAACTGGATAGGATTACGCACTCTGAACGCAGTTCGTGCTGCCTTTTTTTTTTAAATCGAGTAACTGTCACCTTCCATTTGTCCACCCCCAATCGAACAGAAACAAAAAGGGGTGACGTATATTTGAGACCAAAGAAAACCACAAAAAAAAAAATGAGCGTCGGCGTAGGAATGGGAATAGGACGGGGTCATGTGACACTAGGTCACAATGTGAACCTCATCAGTAGCAAGACAACCAGTTCTGCTAGCGATCGAAACGATGGCCTGGATGGCATCATTGAACATGACCAAATCAGTCCCACCTGGTCTGTGCAGTGTTGGGACACGTTGGGCGATCAAGTGGATCATTTGATCCTGTTGCCCGAGCGCGCTCTAACGATGGATTCGGGTTGGTTGCAAGCGGATTTGGCCGAGATTCTGGCTCACTCGGTCATAGGTCACGGCAGGGGAGACAGTAGAGACTATTCCCTGACCCCCTTCTTGTCCCACCCACACGACCGGTCCTCATTGTCTCATGACGCCAACGATAGTTGGCTAGCGCACAGCAGGAGACGCTCTTTAGACTGGAGCTCGGTCAATCCTTCAAGCCAACCACAATCTCCTTTTGTTGCTATAGCCACATCACCCGACCGTAAGTTTCTTGCCTTTTTTTTTTTTTTTTTTTTAAAAACACTTTTTTTCTTACCTTCGAAAAAGTACATTATATGTGAAAAGTGTATCGTATATAACAAAAGAGACCCGGGATATCTGACATATTTTCCACGGGAGTTCGTAACGGAATTTTCATTCGAAGGCGCATTTTTTTTCTTATCCTCGGCCTTTTTTTTATTTTATATTGTTGATGGTAACAAAAAAAAAAAAGGGGCCATGTCCTCTTGTTGCTTGATGATTCTTAACACCCAACAACAAGGCAAAGGGGATGGAGGGAAAGGTTAAAGGATACTTGCTATTAGTTATCCACTAACTCACAAAAAGCTTAACGCTGTGAGGATCGATAGTGACAAGCGACTCAGGAATGTCTATATCCCTCGATTTTTTTTTAAAGCCCAAAATAAAATTCGAGCTCTTTCGGTCTCGCCCTTCGTTTCCCCTCACGGAGAACCCGTAAGAATGTTAAGCGAAAAGGCTATCAAAGTTTAGAACGACGTTTTTATCGAGAAGCCAATTAAACTTTGGAATTTACCGTCGCTATCCCCCCTTTACTTTTAGATTAAAGGAGTTTCCGATCGCTTTCCTTTCACTATTTTTCCCTATTTGAAAGGAAATGTTTGTCGTATTTTAACGAGCGGAAACGAAAAATTTCTCTTCGTTTGAATTTGTCTTATTAATTTATCTTTTTTTTTTTCCGATATAAAATGCGCGTGGACAGAAAATAGAAAACGAGTTCGCGTGTCCTTCGACTTTGCCTGTTGGCTCTTTTACCTGTAATATGGTTCAATTTCGTAATTCTTTTCAACATTTTTTTTTTGCAACAAAATTAAAGTTCATTCCCCTCACCTGTTTTTTTTTTTAATCCGGCGATTGGGATTTAAAGTTTACAACGCTTCATTGCGGTCCGTTCCAAAGAAAAGGGAAAGGTAACAGTCCGTTGAATAGCCGATGATTGGCTCTCGCTTTTTTTTCCTTTCCCGCTGGTTTCGTGTGTGTGTGGCTAAGTGTCGAAGAGACAAGGGAGAAAGAGAGAGGTGTGTATGTGTGCAACTATCCGAGCGTGTACTTACTGTCCAGTACATTGCACCCTGGGCTCGCACTGTGGGCTCCGCGCGTGTGTTTTGGTCGTCTGTACGACTTTGGAGGGCCCCTCGTCTTCATTCCCGAAATTGATGGTCAATTGCATGTGAACTGAAAAAGATAGCAAGCGTCGTACGCAATGATCCTCTTTCATCCGAGACGCAGCTCAGACTCGTCGAGACCCCCGATTCGCCACACAACTGACGATTATTTCAATCAGCCACGATTACGAGGAAATGCGCGTGTGCTGGTTCTTTTTTTCGTCTGATTTCACGCTCCAAGACTTAATTGAAAAAAGCCGGGCCGTTATCTCCCCGTGGATAGTGTCCATGTGTAGAAATAGCTGAAGGGCTTTTTTTTTTTTTTTTTTTTTTTTTCAATATCCCATCACAATTTGTTTAATTTCTTCAGAGAATTGAATGAAAGTTACAAAAAGGAAAAAGGCAATTGAAAGAAGAAGAAAAAAAAAAGGGACGTCTGTTGCGTTGTCCGTGACGTATGCATTGACCAACGAATTGTCATTAAGGGAAAGGGAAATGTACACATACAAATGTTCTTTAAAAAAAAAAGAAAAATGGTAACAACGAGACAGTAATAACAACAACAACAACAATCTACGCGGTGCAAACTAATTGGTGTGTGAGCGCACCGGGAGTGTATTGTTTGAGCGATGGCGTTTCTCGTGCAGTTGTAGTTGCGTTGCGTAATGCGTGTATACGGATGTGTAGCCGCACACTCACGGGGCGGTGGCGGCTTCCTCACATCCACCCGGCCATTGCGGAAGTGGCTTCTTTTTTTTCTTTCTATGTGTAGAGGACTTAAGGTTGTGGGCTGCAACTCGTCGGCCCGTGACATCCAATTGATGGCCATGTACCGTGCACGCCTATTTCCTTTTTGCTGTCCGAGACGGACGGGAAATTTCATCTAAGATGAGCACCATCTTTTGTTTTCTTCTTTTGTTCGTCCTTGTGTGGTCACGCGAGAATTAGTTTACCTCCTCTTCGCACTCTCGTTTCATCTCTTTTTGGAAATCACGTTAAAGAAAAAAAAAAAATGGACACGGGGCTTCTCGTGAAGCCGACGTGATGTTTCGATGTTTTCGTGTTGTGCTCCCGTCAATTCAACGATATCAAAAACGTTGAAATTGACCTGCTTGTTTATCCTTTGCGCGTATGTAAATCCGTTAGATGTGTCATCACATCATCCGGTTCTTCCATCGTGACTGGACTTTTTTTTTTTTTTCTTTCACGAAGCCCCAAACCAAAAATAGGAGTGCAAGCGAGTTTGATAGTGTCGCTTTAGTTTCTCCGAGGGCGTCCACGACATTCTTTTTACGACATGTCGCGTTATGACCGGAAGAATCGTATCTTTGTCACCGTTGCGTCATGATTCCCTTTTTATTAGAACGAAGAAGCAAAGAAAACAGGTGCATTTGCTTAGGGTGCTGCATTTGCTGGATAGTCTGTTTGATAAAAAAAAAAATTCCAAAAAAGAAACAAAAAAAAAAATTCCAGTTTGAGAATGAAATTCAAAACAAAAACCGGTCCGATCCCGTCTGGTCCGGCCTTATTTTTTCTTGTTAAAAAAGCTTTTTTGAGTTGAGTGTACAGTTATGTATTTTTTTTTTTTTTTTTTTTGTCGTTCATAGCGTGAACAACGAGAAGGGTGGGTAGTTGTTTTCTCCTCCCCTTCGTCCTTATTTTGCGGTGACGTATTGGTCACGAGGGGCTTTTTGCTCTGTTGAACACGTGGCCGTGTGTCCACTCAATTGGAATGTAGTCCTACCTACCTTCCCCCCTCTCTCCTTCTATTGTTTGTACATCTATCTCTTGTATCTCTATGTTTTTGTGTTATGTGGAAGGCGCTGAGAGAAACGGATCCAGATCGCTGATTCTGCATGTGTGTGTGTGTGTGTGGCTCCTTTTTTTTTTTTTTTGTTATCTTCTCTTTTGCCTTACTTTTCTCAGTTCGTCGAACTTCATGTTTCGATTATGTAGCAGGGCAGGAGAGCTGTTCAGCAACAGCCGCAGCAGCAGCAGCAGCGTCGGCCATCCAGCGGGAGGAGCGGTCCAAAGTGTTGAGAGAGCGGCAGAACGAGGAGCGCCAGCGCAAGTTGGAGGAGCTGAAACAACAAGTAAAAACAATAACTGTTTGACTCTTCTCCTTTCAAAAGTTTTTTTTTTTTTTTTATTATTATCGTGTGCCCATTGTTTTTTCATCTACCCGGCCATCTTGAATGCGGATTTCTCTCAGTGTTTGTGTGTGTCATTTCATTTGAATATATATATTTGCGTAAAAAACAATAGGCGTTGGCGACACAAAAGTTTCGCGAACAACAAGAAGAGGAGCGCCGCCGACGAATGGAGGAGCAGCGCCTGCGCGACCTGGAGCGCCGCACCCAGGTCGAAGAGCGCAAGAAAGCCATCCTGGAAGCGGAACGCGAACGGCGGGAGGCCATGCTGCGGCGCAGCGAAGATCGCGGCATCCGGCAGGAGTTGAAGAGACGCAACGAACGCGGATCCATCGCCTTTGCTTTCGGCAGTTCCACGCCCAGGATGCTGGAACCTGTCGACAGCTGCTCAAGTTATTGGGGTTCCAGAAGGTCAGATAAGATAAACAAGCACCATCATTTATTATTATTATTTTTTTTTTTTTTTTCAATCTATTTGAAATGTTTTGAATTTTCTTATTTTTAATATTTTGTGCAATTTGAAACGAATCAAAAAAAAAAAAAAAAAAATATGACACAGGGCCACGTCAACCACCAATGTCATGTCTGCCTCCAGTCATGGACGCGTCATGTTGAATGAGACAACCACGCCCAACGGCGGTGGCAACAACAACAAACTCCGGGCCTCTTCAGTCTTTGGACTCGATCAGAATCAAGGTAAGAAATATGTTTTGGTTTCTTGTTTTTTTTTTTTTTTTTTTTTTTCTCGTATAAGGAGTTATTATTATTATTGTTATTATTTTCAATTGGTTTTATTTTGCGGGGGTTTTGTTTGTTTTTTCTTTCGCCAATTTTCTTATTTTTTTTTTTCTGCACACCCACATTTTATCGCCGTCGTTTTGATTCGGTTGAGGCTTTTGTACATTTTTTTCCCCCCAACAATTTTGACAACGGTTTCAAAATCGCCCATCTTTATTTTGTATTTTTCTGTACACTTGAAACACGCGCATTGATGATGACGCCATGTCCGCCAACGTGAAATTTTTGAACACAAAAAAAAACTGAATTAAAAAGATGACGAAAGCGACGGCAAGCGAATGAGTCAAGAAGTTGAATGGGCAAATAGCCGTCGAGCGTCAGAAGCGATGACGTCGTCTTCGGTGAGAGGGACTAGCGTTGGCGACACGATTTCGGCTCTTGGCCAACAATGCCAGCCCGCCGAGGTCTACCACCCGTCGATCCACCGCCACAACAATAGGTGGTCGGCTGGGCGACCTCATACGAGCTCACTCTTTGGTGCTGGATGTTTCTTTTTAGGTGAGGCTTTTCAGCTTCCTTTTGTTTCAAATCCGCTGGTGCACGACCGTTGACATGAGTGATCGTCCCCCGATCGGATAAAAAAAAACAAAAACAAATGAAGGATTAATATGGAATGCCCTTATTTTTGCAAAAAAAAAAAGAAGAGATCCGCTCTAATGCATCCCTGCATGGCCATTTGGCAATCGATACGATGCCTTTCTCAATAATTATTCGCTTTTTTTTTTTTTTACGTTTCTCCTTGTGCTTTTGTCTCATTACCGTTTATGTTTTGTTTTTCTTAATCGTCTGTTTGTCACACACGACTCACGGTCTGGTGCGTCCTTTTTGTTTTGACGTTGGGGGGGGGGGGGGAGGGGCATTGGCTCACGCCCAATCGCAATTAACCAATGCAAATGAGTCCGTTTTTATCGTCGTTGCATGTTTGTTTGTTTTTTTGTGTGTGTACGTGTTTCGATTTTGAATTGGGTTACTTATTGTTTAATTTGTTGTTGTAAAACGTGGTGAATATGTTTTTGTTGGTGATTATCAGGCGACGACTTGATGACTCAGTCGACGTCGGCCGTGCAAGGTGGGCGGAGGAAGCGGACGGATTTGATTCCGACGATTCCCGTCCACCGGGGCGAAGGCGACCGGTCGCCGCGCTCTCCGCTCTACGCTTCCTCATCAGGCGCTTCGTCCAGCCGGGGATCCGTCAGCCGCTCAACAGGTATGTCGGTCTCACTGTCGCGACTGGACCAACTGTCGCAACCGCGCCGTCGACTTTCGCAAAATCAATTGCCCTCGCCCTCCACCGCCCCCCTCCAGCCTTTGCACGAAACAGAAACCCCCCAACATGCCACTATACAGTCAGTCTCTTCTAACAAACCGGCCCACACCGCTACCCGGTCGTCTCGACCCGCAACCCGAACGTCAGCGACACCCGCCCCGTCGTCTTCTGCAGGAACGATTGCAGCACGCGGCAATCGCAGCATGTCTAAAAGCATGTCTCATTTGGCTCCTGGCCGTCCTTCTCCTTGCAAAGAAAGCGCTTCGTCCGCAACCGACAGATCGACGACACCTCGTAACGGTGCGACGACAACAACAACGACACGAGCTGAACGATTGCGCCAAAAAGCGCGACAGCACGCGCCGTCGCAACGACCTCATCATGGTATGGGTTAACAAATTGTTGTGTCGAAAAAAGACAAACCACCGACTTCAACGAAAGACAACGTGAAAGATGACGATCGCTCGTGGCGGCCTATTGCTGAAATTTTTCGCTTTTGGGTGTTTTTTTTTTCTCTTCGCTTTCTGCTCAAAACTTCTTTCACAACACCTGCGCTATTTTATCCTTTTCCTCGAGAAATTGTGTCTTGGTCGCACAACCGCTCACGTCCGATGGCTTTTTTCGTGTTTTTTTTTTTTTTTTATACCACAAAATTGGATATCGGCCTTGTACGGCATTGAGAGCGTCGGCAACCCGGAAAGGGAGTAGAAGTGGAATAATTGAGGCGTTTCTCTTTTTGAAGAGGAAAATTTTGGCTTTTAAAAAAAAAAAAAAAAAAAAAAAAAAACTATTTTCCGATAATTAAGTAAAATAATAATAATAATAATAATTTTTGGGATCGAAGAAGGGATCATTTTTTAAGTAGTGGGTCGTTTGACTTTTATCTTGATATTCAAAACCGGTATTTAAACTGCTTCTCTTTTTTTTTCCCGAACGAAAATTGGGGCGTGACAGCAGTTGGCACATAAAAAAAAAAAAAAATGGGGTAAGTTATCCGCGATTTTGCGGACTGAATAGCATCACGACGGTTCTCTAAAAAAAAAAAAAACATTTCAAAATAAAGAAGGGTGGAAAAATACATTTTTTCGTGTCTGGAATAACATCTGGCACGTCTTTTTATGTCGGTTCGGGAAAAAAAAAAAAAAAAAATAACAGAGCGCCCAATCCGATTTGCTTGTGGAAGATGATGGCGTGACGTCGGATAGAAAACAAGCAACGATCTTTCCACGCGATGAAAGAAACCGCAACATGGGACGGGGCCCCCGTTTTCAAAAATTTATATTTTGTTTTTTAAACTTGTTTTTGTTTTTGTTTTTGTCGGTGGTGGTAATTTAGCTTTCATCTCGTTTCAACCTCATTCACCGTGAAGTCTTTTAACCGCCTCACGCTGTTTGTTGCTTATGTTACATCCGTCCTCTCCATCTCTCTCTGGCCCTCCTTCCACAATCGGAAACTGCTTCAGTTTTGTCTTATGCCTTCAACAGGAACTGTCGACCTCCTTTTTCTTGGCTTTTTTTTTTTTTTTTTTTTATGACCACGAAAGAACTTTTTTGATTGCCGACTCCCATTTCCTTTTTGAATTTTTTTTTTTTATATCTATTTGGAATTTTTTTTTTTTTTCTGCATTTTCTTTTTACGATCGGAAATGGGGAAAAACAAAAGGTCTACGGAGTGGAGATATAACACCATCCTCGCCGACGAGGCCTCTGAGTGCCTTGAGTCAAGTCAGCAGCGTCAGTACCACAGTGGCCAGCAGTACGGCCAGCGTCAGTGGACACGTCCGAGCACGTACCGCTCCTGCCGGAGGCAGAAAGTAAATGAGTTTTTCTTTTTTTCTTTTTTTTTCTTTTTTTTTCCACGACCTCTTTCTCTCCATCCCCCTTTTTTTATTTTTCATTGCGTGATGGAAAAGAAAAGAAAAAAAAAAAAAGACGGTCGTGATCATTGAACCTTTCGTGTGATAGACGTATCTAATGATAATAATAATAATAATATTCAATCTAGACCACGTCCAGTGAGCATAGCCGGAACGGGCATGTCGCTCAGCGAGGCGGCTCGGGCTTCTCGGGCATCGCGAGAAAACATTAGCCGCGAGCGGAGTAAAGAAATCAAGGAGAAAGAAAACGAGAGAACTAGACAGACACAGCCGACACATGCGACGCCACGTCCGGCCAGAGCGCGAAGCGCCGACATGCGTAAAGACAACAATAACGCGACCCAGCAAGCCAACAAGAGTCCCGAAGGCAGCGCTCCGTCGCAACAGCAGCCGAGCAACGCCAAACGGCCAAGCCGAGAGGCCAGAAGTGGCACGTCTTCGGCGGCCAAAGATGCGAAAACGCCCGCCAAGGCTTCGACCGAGTCCGCTAAAAGCGCCAAAGGAGCCAAGACGGACGACGTGGCGAGCAAGTCCAACAAATCGGCCGCCCCTACATCGAAGAAGGCAGAGGATGAGGCGGTCAAAGCGGAACTGTTGCACGTGCCACAGGTGCAAGTCGCCGTTCCGGAAGTCGATGTTCAATCAGAGTCGAAAGAGGCCGACGTCAAAGTGGATGAAAGCGACAGTTGCGCAACCGTTGATGTCTTACCCGCAGTCGTTGCCGAACCCGATTTAGTTTCGATGACGGAGTCCGTCGATTCGCGGGAAGTTGAAATTCCGGAAATGAACAACGACGTCGTCGTCGTCGTACCCACATCGGAAATGTCGCATAATGAAGGGCAGGTATCGGCCGATTCACTTCCGTCCGGGGCGACTACGCCATCGGAGACGGGCTCGATTTCGAGCGATTCAATGCCGTCGTCGTTGCAATCGTTGCAATCGCGTAAGATCATCTCTTCCGAGGAGGAAGCCAGAGCGGCTCTTGCCGAGAAACGTCGTCTGGCCCGCGAACAGATGGAGCGCGAAGCCGAACGAGAGCGCCTTAGAGCTGAAGAGGAACGCCGCCTTGAAGAGGAGCGACAGAGGCAAGAGGAACTCGAACAGAAATTGGCCGAGGAAGAGATGGACAGACTGGCGCTGGAAGCCCGTAAAGCTGAAGAGGAACGCCTTCAAAAGTATACATTTATATAAATATCAATCTTATGATTTTTTCGTATACGGCTTCAATTTGAAATGTTAAATTATCCTTTTTTTTTTTTTTTTTTTTTAGAGCTATCGAGGAAACCCAGCGCCGCGAAGAAGAAGAGCGCCTCCGCCGGGAGGAGGAAGCTCGCCAGCGCATCGAGAAGGAACAACAGGATCGCAAGGCCCGCGAGGAAGCGGAGAAGCTGCGCAAGGAGAACGAGGAGCGCTTGCGTCGCGAGGAGGAAGAGCGACAAGAGAGGCGGAAGCGGGTGGAAGCCATCATGGCGCGGACGCGCGGCAAGAGCAGCGGCCCACCGTCGGGCAACAACAAGAGTGGCAACGAGCTCAATAACGCGGTGAGCGGCGGGCAGTCAACTAGCGACGTGACCAACGTGGGCGGCATCAGCAACAGCATCAGCCAACCTGATTTGCTGGGCGACATTGTAAATAAAACAAGCAACGGCTCAAACGGCGACGACAGCAACAGACAGTCGTCCTTGTCGGCAGACGACGATTCGCTGATGGACGACGACACGACGAAGAAGAACAACGGCTTCCATCACCATCACAAGAATATCGACGCCACCGACTTCACCCCTTCCCTAGCCAGCACGACCAGTGATTTACCCGACATCTCGAACGTCACCGCCAACGCTGACAGCGTCAACTCGAATGCCAGTACCAACAACATAACCGCCGAAGTCGAGCACGTCGAATTTTTAGCTTGAAAAGTTTAGACTTTCGACTTATTTGTAATTTTCTTTTCTTTTTTTTTTTTTTTTTTTTTCGCTCTTTTCTTTTCTTTCCTTTCCTTTTTTTTTTCGTTTTTTTTTTTAAACGTCGTTTATCCATTTCTTAATATCTTGGTAGACGAAGAATGAAAGAGAGAGGGGCTCAGCGCGCTGAGAGACGGATCAATCACGGCCATTGTTTTCCTTCATTTTTCTTTTAAAAGAATTTATTTAAACGTGAAGAAAAATCAAATGTAGATGAACTGCTCTTCCTCGCTCTGAATAAGTCTCTCCATTTTGTTTTGTTTTTTTTGTTTTTCAATTGGTAACCAAAATCGATTTCTTTTTCTTTCTTTTTTTTATTGTATTCCAACACGTTTGGCCGCGGGCTTTATTAGCAAAAAGATTTGTTTTTGTCTTCGTGAGGAAAATTGTGTGCTGAAAAAGAAAAAAAAGAGTTGCAGCTGATTAACTATTTTCTTCTTTCCCCCCACTGCGATCGCGGTCGATTAGTTTTTAACTATTTTCATAAACATCTGCATGTCTATGTTCGGACGAGACTTTCATTTCCCCCTTTTTCTATCAAACTGCCTCTTTCTAGGATGTTTATAGCATTCTTGATTCAATTCTTATATACTTTCGAAATGTATTTTTCGTCCCCTTTAGGTTTCCCTACGCTTTGTCCATGTTTCTCTTTGCCCCTTCATAGAAGAACCTATACCTTTCAATGTGTAACAATGAAGGTGTGTCCGCCCGTTTTACCCCACTCCATCCCCTTTCTCGTGCGTGTTTTCGAGTGCGTATTTTTTTTTTTTTTTTTTTCATTTTTTTTTTGTCACCAGGATTGGAGAGTTTCGAAGTTGTGATGAAGGGAGAAGTGTCTTTAGAACTTTAAAAAGATAAAATAAAACAGGAAACGAGTTCCAAGAAATGAATTAATGTGTACAACCCCTTCACACTCGTTTTTCTCCGGCGTGTTGGAGTATAAGATGAATAAACTCTTGTAATCTCAACGTTTCGTGATGAGCATTAACTTCCTCTTCAGTATTTGATTAGTAGTTGGAGGAAAAAAATTGTTAAAATCAAAAAAAAAAAATATTTAAATAATATAAGGGCAAAGATTTGAACCCGTGTAATAAGCATGGCAGGCGCGAACTGTACCACAGCTCCATACTTCACTTACACCTCCTATATACATAAGCTGCCTATGTCAATGGGTGACATCCAAAGCAAAATTTGTTTGGGATGTGCGGTCCTGGCACAGTGGTTATCACCCACGCTTTGTAATCTGTAGTCCTCGGGTTCAAGTCCCGCCACCGCCAATTTCCGCCAAGCCCTCCATTCCCTCCCCCCCTCTCCTCCCACCACCCTCCACTCCCACCCTCCAATACGTCATTCAAGACTCGCAAGATTCTTCATCACATCGGATTCGCAAGATTCTACATACATCACTTCGGACATCATCTACCTCAAGAAAGAAAAGCCTCTAGAAAGAAGAAAAGACTCAAGAAAGAAGAAAGAAGAAAGAAGAAAGAAGAAAGAAGAGCCATGCCTACTACAAAGGGGCTAAAAATGGCAGAAAAAAAAACACACACACATACACACACCACTCACGACACGTACACAGACGCTTCACATCGATCTGTAGTACCGTTCACTACACGTTAAAGATCGACCCACAAACTGAAGGTAGAGAAGAGGTGATCGGAACTCGTAGGCTGTTCGTTAGCCTCCCCATGGCCTGAAAGACGGTTCATGGATGCAGGCAGCTTATCATCGGGCTATGTGACCCTCTTCGATACCCGTAAGTTTTTGTTTTTCCTTACGTAGCGTAGTAGTAGCAGTGCATAAAATTTTATTCAGACTGATAAAAAGTAATACGTGGAAAAAGTAGGGGTATTATGCTTTAGAAGTCCCGATTGTGGCAGTGACATAATGTTATAAAAGCATAAAATATTGGAACACAACGGTAGGGGGCGTAAAGCGTAAACACCGCATGGCAACAGTAAAGCACCTAACAAATTATTATGTGACCAGAAACTACAACTACTAGTAAAAGTAGCCGGTCTTTCCTTCCTTTCCTTTGCATTTTTTTCAATTTTTGGCCAGCTTCGCTGGAAAAACAATTCTCAGAGGCTCATTAGGCAACGCTGTTGGCAACACATGGCTCTTGCAATAGTTAAAAGTTAACCGGTTAAGTTTGTAAGCCACTGACTGAAATGGCCGACAATGCTCAAAAAGTAAGAATAATAATTGGAATAACGTGGCTTTGCGACGTTTGTGTTTAGCATTAATTCTATTCTGTTGTGGAAAAACTATCGAAAATTTCCTGTTCTAACATTAGTTCTAGCAACTCACGAATAAAATTAGATGATTCAAACGTTGATGTTCCTATAAGAAATTGTTTGAATAAATGAATCTTCCCAATAAGAATCATCATTGACGATTCCTTATTTTGCTTTCCAGGTGCAGCAGTACAAGGAAACAGTTAAGAAACAGGTTGGCACCAACTTCGTGTTTAAAGATCATAAGTTTTCTCTGGCTTGAACCCAAATGTTTGTATTCGTTCATCTCACATGGGATTGCCCTGCATGAAAACTTTTATGTTAAAACTTTCCACAAGGTTTGTGCTCCTTTATTCCTTTGTTTATCGGCAGGCAGAGGACCTTATCAATAATGGATTCCCAAGAAAGATTGTAGAGTTGAATGATCTCCTTGCTACACCACTCTTCAGCACCAAGAATCTTGAAGAAGTTCACCAAGATCTTAAAGTTCCAATCCCTTCACCCATCATTTCCAACAAGTACTAATTTACATCTGAAGTTGGTCGAATTGAAATCCAATTGAGTTTTCTTTGTTCAGCCACGACAGCTGTGAAACGGAAACCAAGAAAAGGAAACTGGATGAAGTTACTGCTGGAACACCTGTATTGGTGCTACCTTCTGGAATTGTCCCATGTAATTCTCACATAAGACAGATGATAAAAATCGTCAAACCTTACATATGGCATCTAGTGGAAGATGCGAACCTGGTAACTTATGTTTCTCATTTTGCTTGCTACTTTCTTTTCAAAAAATATTGAAATCTCAGCTGACCATACTTTTGTTCTGTTAGTTGAAAATGTGGATCTCATTCTTGATCCCAAAAATTGAAGATGGAAACAATTTTGGGGTGTCTATCCAGGAAGATATGCTAGCTGAAATAAGAACAGTTGAGTCTGAGGCTGCTGCTTTTTTTGATCAGATTTCTCGGTACTTTATCACAAGAGGCAAAATTGTCACAAAGGTAAGCCGTTACTTCATTGGTCGTGAAAAAACTTCTTGATTTGTATGTATTTTTATAACCAGGTAACGAAATATCCGCACGTGGAAGATTTCAGAGTAACAGTAGAAGAGCTCGATGAAAAAGAGTACGTTAGTTTGAAATTGGTAATGTGCGAGATTCGGAACCATTACTCAACGCTGCACGACATCATTATGAAAAATCTAGAAAAAATTAAAAAACCACGTACTTCCAACGTGGACAATTTATACTGATTCATTTGATGAACATTCGATTGAACATATTCACCGGGACTTTCCATCCGATTTCCTGTCTACTGGTGAAGGATTCATGATTGATAAATTAAAAAGTCAATGGAAATTAATGTTTTGGGCTATTGTATTTCCGACACCGATCACGATTCGCGTTTGCCTATATGCTAATGACTAACAAATTCCGTTTTGAAGTTTTTTATTTCATAGTACGAGAGTGTGAGATTCTAAAGTAACAGATCAACAGAACTAAGGTGAAGTAAGAAGCAGATAAGAAAAAGGATTTGCTCAACACTTCAGGAGGGATACATGTTGCAGGTAAATACGTGCATGTCAAACTTGGCGATTTTGGAGCTTTATTGAGTTTTATAGTTTGATTCCTTTCGAAGTTTTATTCCTAACCAAGAATTTACATTGAAGTCTCGTGACGACTCTTTCCACTACGATTTCCGTCTCGTTTTCTAGCATTTCGATCCGGTCCCAATCTATTTTGAGCAAACGCCAAGTGTTAGCAAAAACGACAAATGACTTCGAAATCAATGTAGCTGTTTAACAACTCACCCGCGTGAATGAGTCGAGTGACGAGATCTTGGTCGGTCAACTTCATGGCTAGGTCCAGCTGTAATGGCTAGAGGTGCTCCCATATAGCTGGATGAATTGGATTGGTGATGTGGACGTGACATTTCTACACGAGAAGGACCATGCATTCCCTGGTGGACGCGAGCTCTTCGGTTCCACTCCTCGTCAAATTGATGCGCTTCTTCTGTTCATCGAAATGAATTAGTAAACAATTGCCCGCCACCAATATGTTACAAAACAACCTTCTTCAATGTTTATGAAATCTTCTCTTTCTTCCGAGTCTCCTGTATAGTAGTTTTGTTCTTTCTCGACGACGTGCCCACGCTCTCCTAAATGCCGCCCAACAGCCATTTTACGAACCCCGCTGCGTGAATCGCTCACACTGCGCTGAACTTCTCTCACACCTCCAGGGGCTGTGCGAGTGGTAGTTGAAGCTTGGTACACCTACAAGCGGAAATAAGCCATTTGCTGCCAAATTGAAATGCCAAGTTAGAAAAAAAATTAAGCTAATCCACCTGTGGCTGGCCATCTGGACCAGTTGTCATTGTCATGAGTGAACTACTGCTATACATCGGGCTTGCCCCACCACCGAAACCAGACTGGCCCTAAAATTGATTTTGTGAGTAATTCAGTGTATCTCTTACTTAAAATTTGTTTAACTTACAAAGCTCTGGAACATTTGCCCAATTGAAGGCATGCCAAATGGATCAACCATACCCATCGGAAAGCCTGGCATTCCTCCGAATGGAACCATGGAACCAACAGAGTGCCTTTGAGGAGGTGGCTGAATAGACATCATCTGGTGATGCATTGGCATCATATTTGTAAATGGATCTTGCATCATGGAGTTCATCATTGAATCCATCTGACGCATCAACTGATTTGTTCCCCTGTAAGTGCAACAAAATTTTTAATTATTTTCACCCTGAACGTAAACAAAATGAACTTGAATATTGTACAGGCAATATTTATATGTAAGCTGTTTGTTTTTGGTGGGCTTGTTGAAGCAAGGCTGGTTCAAAACTGAACTTCTACAACAAGGAAATGATCGACCATGGGAAGGAAATCCGAAAGTCTGGGAATTATGAGGTAATAACAAAGAGAGTTGCATGTTTAGGGCGTAAGGAAATGTCAAATAACGGTACGAATGAGCGGGTTATTAGGCCTCAGGTTGTTGGTTTCCAATGTTTGGTTAGCCAAAGAAGGAAAAGAAACTCACGCAAAAAACGGATCTTCACCATAGTCCCGAAGAAATGAGCCAAACATGATAGCAAAGTTGAATTTGACTTGAGTTTCTCGACAGTACTTCCACAGTGCGAACACTCAATAACCGTATGCAGCGTTCAATGGATTTTCACTCAATTCTGCTCTCGCCTTGCGCTGTTGCCAGTAAAAAACATTGCCAATCCAAATATCCAGATAGATAAATTGTATTCACACGTCACAACTAGGCTAGGCCAGTTACATATTGAGTCAGTAGAGCGTTTACATTTTCCTGTATTGACGATAATTGGCTTTTTTAGTATTTTCGATAAGGTGGTCTGTACATGGGAGGAGGGCGATACACCTGAGGTGGAGGATAACGCGGAGAAGGACGCATTGGGTAAACTGGCGGCGGTTGATAGACAGGTGGGGGTTGATAGACGGGAGATGGTTGATAGGCAGGTGGTGGTTGATAGACGGGAGATGGTTGATAGGTAGGCGGTGGTTGATAGACGGGTCGTTGTTGATAAACAGGTTGATTGTGCGGCATGGTAGCTGGACTTTGCTGCTGGGCAGGATGGACTGCTTTCTGTTGATGATGTTGCACTTTAGGAGCAAAATTTGTGGCTCCATGTGGAGCCAATGACGCTGCTCCCGGTTGCGTAATATCGATCGGTGGCTGATTTTGCTGAATTAATTTGGATTGATCTGATTGTTCCGCAAGTGGAAGAGAAGAGGAGCCAATAGTGCCTTCAGGCATAACACCAAGTTCAGCAAGCTCAGCCGGTGAGAAATCCTGAAGATCCTGTTGTGTCAGCTTGATTTCTTTGGCTGGAGGTGGCTCACGTGGGCAGCATGGAAATTCGCCAACTTCGCGACAAGGAGAAATCAGACCGAATTTCTCAATGTCCAGCTCATCACGACCGAAGATGTGGCGATCATTTTGACACGCATCTTCAGCTTGGCAGGGACAGATCTCTTCGGGAGTTGAACCATCTCGCCCAGCAACCGCAGCCAAGATAAAAAGTAGCAGACCATTTTCCAACCACTTTCTCATTTCTTACTTTCAAAACAAATATTTGGAGAAGAAATTCACTTCCTTACTACTCAAAGAAGACTTCTTCGACTGATGATCAGGTGAAACGAAAATCTCTTTTTATTTGACATATGTTCACTTAATCCAAACTACCTTGAAGAATTCAGGCAAAGAACGTCGTCTCCTGAGGTTATAACCTGTATGCGGATTATGACTTGATAAACCGTAAAATCAACATAACGATGCAAAGTTGACCCCTAACTAAAGAAGGTATTTATTTTTGTTTTTGTTTTTTGAACATCTTCAATGTTTTTGTTTCTTCCGCATGTGGGGTTTCCCTATTACACAGGGATCACAAAGGACGCCCGTAATCTGCGGATGGTGATAACTATTGGCATATCGAAACTTCTGTTCATATCAACATTAAGGTAAGGAATGCATAGACAATATTACTGATAGCTTTGGGCTTTGGTAAAATTTCACGTAGCCACTTGCTCATACGCCATTCCGCCATGGGTGTGTTACGCTTATTTGTTGCGCTGGGTTTAGCCATTGCCGCAAGCTCAGGTAATACAAGTTAAATTTACTTTCCTGTTCAACGTTCAAGCATCTTTGCCAAAACTTAGGAGCGTCTATTAATGAGGGAAATCCTAAAGCAAGTGAGACAGTTTGCTACGGAGATTTAGGATGTTTCACTACGGCATCGCCCGTAAGAAAATTTATTCCAACTAATCATGAACTATTTTTAAATTTCTTTTTTGTTTCGGTGTTTTAGTGGACATCTGACGTTCGACCTATGTAGGTTCCTTTCGCAACGTTTCATTTGTTATTATCTTTTAGTGTATTTAAATATTCTTTAGCTCAGCTTTACCCGAAGATCCGGCGGTGATCAACACACGTTATCTGCTTAACACGAGGTTTGTTTAATTAAATGTTTTCATTCGCTAACTCTAATACGCTCTCTGCTATTTTCCATTGAAGGCAAAATCCAACGGAACCTATTACGCTTGTAAAAGACGACGCACTGGGATTATACAATTCGCCTTTTGATTCGACGAAAAAAACGGTATTTCTAGTTCACGGTTGGACGAATGATGCCAACCACCCATGGATCAGGTCTTCCGTTGCGGAAATTCTAATTAACGTGAGGGACTTCCTACAACATTGATACTATATTTTCTAAAGTACAACATGGTAACGCTTCCTTGATTTACAGGAGGACGTCAACATAATCCGCGTTGATTGGGCACCAGGAGCAGGATTGCCTTATATCCGGGCTTTGACCAACACACAAGTGGTCGGTGCTGAGATTAGTCTGTGAGTTGTCTAGCCAATGTATCTACTACATCTTATCTTTTCCTTTTGTTTCTATTTTCTATTATTTTAAATTTTTGTAGCTTTATTCTTTTTCTCGCATCAAAAACTATTCTGGATTATGCCAACATTCATATTATTGGTCACGATCTTGGAGCTCACGCAGCCAGCTACACTGGTCACCGTCTTTACGGTATTGGACGTATCACAGGTAAAATGTTTGTTAGTTCGTTTACTATTTACCTTTCTTTTTTGTCTAGTTCGCGCATTTATCTAATTTTTATGAAACTGATGCAGGTTTGGACCCGTCAACGATCTATTTCGAGGGCGGTGATATAGCGACTCGTTTGGACCCTAGTGACGCACTTCTGGTGGATATTGTTCATACCGATTCGACATACCCATCATTTGGAAGAGATCATGTCGGTTTGGGTTTCCTGACTAATCTCGGTATTGATTGCTTTGTTAAACATTTTACACAATAACTGCTTAAATCCTTGATAACATCCTTCACGAAGGCCATGTCGACATTTACGTTAATAATGGGCAAGCGCAACCTGGGTGCCAAGATACCCTCGACAACCTAGTAAACAAACCTGAAGATTTGGTTACCTTGACCGACCTTAATGGTAAGTTAAATTTTGTACGATTACTAGGAATTGTTTTTTATTTCATAACTCTTTCAGGTGCCTCTTCCATTGATCCGTATGTTTGTTCTCACATGAGAGCTGTTGATTACTTTGTTGAATCCATCAACTCTTTCTGCCCGTTTTCCGCCTTTTCGTGCTCATCGTGGGACAGCTATTTGCAGTACGCTTTGCATTTATTCCCCTCTGAAATATTGAAAACATATTGATTAATGTTGTTTTGGTTGTTTTTTCTGAAAGAGGAACTTGTTTTTCCACATGCCGCAACGTCAACTCCTGCACGTCTTTGGGTTACCACACAGGAAACTATCCAGCTAGAGGCACATTCCATCTTGATACCCAACCAGTAGGACCGTATTGCAGTAAGTAGCAAACATAAATACATTTCTCAACGTGCACGTAACTCTTTTTATGTCATATCAGACTTGGTGCTTCGAATGGAAGTGGATGTGTCTCCAAATCAAATCGAAACTTACGGCTCAATTAAATACATCTTGATTGGTGACGTTGGCCAGACTAAAGAAGACGAACTCTACAAGTATAATTAAAATTTAGACTGCCAAACTATGTTACAGCCATTAAAATCCTATATTTTGCGTGCAGCGGAATCATAGCGAATGGATTCATTCTTAGCGAGTACGTGACAGTAGCCGGAAGTAATGCCTACCGTATCGGGAAAGTTGGATCTGTCCGTCTCCGTTACCAAAAGGATGCTTTTAAGGAAAATGAAATCGTCGTACAAAGGGTAGTTGTTCAGCAAGCCAATGTCACTATTAACGCAGTCGAGTAAGTTGCGTACAGTAAATTCTCAACTAAAATTAAGCTGTACTAATTTTTCCTTCCGTTTTAAGTAACATTTTCCAGGGAGCTGTTTTACCCGACAATGAATACGTCACAGTGTACCCAGTTTAACTAATGAATTTACTTTAGAATCCGCCTTTTGGCGAGCGATTGCATTTTAATGGTTACCATAGTTAGACAGCATACACAAGAGAATGAAACAAATCTTGGCTACAAAATACTGCAAATACCACAGCTTTCAAAAAATAGAGCTGTTGGGATTAGCTTACGAATTTCGTATTATACCACGCCAACTCCAAACAACTGGGCCCAGTTACATTGTACTTATCCAAATAACTATTTGTTGTATAGGGATTTTCGCGAGCAAAGAAGCGTGTAAAACCAGAAGCTTCCAATCGCTGCAGTAAATTGTATTTACCAGGGATGCTCTCCGGGCTTTCCAGGTGGATTTCCATTGCAAGTTGCTTAACATTTAACAAATCTCCATCGTCCAGCCAACGGGAAAGGACAGGCCATTCTCCCCCTTCAATGTCCATCTTCAGGTAATCTATGACGGTGTTTGTGTGATTAAGCATTTGACGGAGAGATGCAAGGCTCATGATCTTCCAACCGCGTTCGTTCCGTTCGTCGTCCTTCTCGCCAATACCCACACGATAGAACAGAACCTTTTTTGAATGATGATGCTTCCAGTACCTGTGCGTCGAAAACGGTAGAAAATGGAACAATCTCTTTTGATGAAGGTATGCAACAAAGAAACACAATTACCAAACAGAAGGATCGAATACGTAGACGTAACATCCGTAAGATTCAATCTGCTCATCAAACGACCATTCACCGTTATTTCCGAAGGAATAAACTACACACTGATCCGGTATGGGAGCCACGCCTTGGTCAAGGCAAACAGATTTCTGTCCGTCAAGAAAAGTCAACGATGGCAAGCGATTGATCACACCACCAAATTCGTAATAAGTTTTGCAGGCCAAGATGTCCCTCCTAGAGAAAAACGGCAGCATTTCCTTCCACGTCAAATTTCCATTTGATGTTAAAGGTGGAAAATGAAAGGCAGAAAGTATTTGTTCCTGTTGGAAGAAGCCTAAAAGGACAAGGCAAATAAAGGAGACGAGAGCACTTTGCCGCCAACGATCTATCATCCTTCCCACTTAGTAACTATAATTTAAATGTTTAACCAAAACTTTAACAGTTAGAGCAGATGGGCGTGGCCTGTCGGTCGCTGACATGTTTCTTTTTATTGGAATTGTGCTATACAATAGGCGGAAATTTGTAATTAACCATCATATCGTCTTCCTTCCGACCGTCTGCACGGATTGCTACCTGACTTTTGGAAGAATAATTGACATTGAACCAGGCCAATTCGTAAGCATTTGTCTTCCAGCGGTTCTGCCGTGAGAAGAAACGGACATATCCAGAGGCTTCAAGTCGCTGTGTAAGATTGCGGTAGTAGTGGAGGCGGTAGGAATCCAACAAATGAACTTCTATGCCAATCTGTTTGATAAATCGTAGGCTGCGGCCGTCCTGCAACATGTGGTCCAAGACGTGCCATTCCTCTCCTTCGATATCAATTTTTAGGTAGTCAATCGGCCGGTAGCTGTGTAGCAAGTACTTACGGATGGATGTTAACGTAGCCATCTTCCACCCTAAAACGAACCACAATACTTCAGAAAAGCTGATGGAAAGCTGAAACGTCGTGATTGCCGTTACCGCGAGAATCATTTTTGGTATTCATTGTTCCTAAGCCAATGTCGAAGTAGTTAATGCGTTGTGAATTATTTGGCATGTTAGAAAACTGAAACGACGGATCGAATGCGTAGACATCGCACCCATATTCAGCCATGGCTGATTCGAAAGACCTATCATCTGAGAGGCCAAATGAATAGACGACACACATCCCTGGTGGCGGAGCCAGACCTGGATCGAGACAGACGGACTTTTGGCCGTCAATTCCAGCTAAGGTAAGGTTTTCGGTTTCATTTTCGTCCCGGTAAACATGGCCTCCAAATTCAAAATACAGATGGCATGAACCATCGTTCCGCCACAGAAAGTAATCGTGGCCGACAGCAATGCTGTTGTCAACGGTAGACCAAGTGTATGAGCCTCTCCAGTCGATGGATGACGAAGAAAGTACGATAAAGACGATGTAAAATCCAGCTGATGCGAGGAATAAGAGTCCCATCGTCAATCGAGTAACATGTTGGCACTCCTTCTTTGAGAAATGTTAAACCTATAAGAACGACTGCTTTCGTAATATTTGATTTAAACCTACCATTTTAGGATGGACCAGGAAATATAGTTATGCCGCTAAAGAGGAGAACTTGAAATGAAATACCATTTGTCTCCGAAAGTATAAACTATTTTCACGTTCTTTTCTAGAGACCCGCCTATCGCGTTGAATTTCCTGTCTCTTTGTGAACCAAACGCTGACAACACAATACTTGATGTTACTTAGCAAACGGAAATGTCCTTTTATTTAGAAAGAGTATGCGATGGCCGTGAGCAGCAGGAAATCTTGAAACAGATCTCCCACGACTAAACTATTACAGGTAACTAAAGATAACTCAATGTTTTAAATGAATATTTTGATTCAACATCGAAATGCTTTTGCATTCTAGACGTGGTTCAGATGTAGAATCCAAAACCGCTTAACCGTGCTACAAGCAGAAAGCAGCCTGATTAATGTGACACGCAAATCACGGCCGTCTCTATGCGCGCGTGATCGAGGGGCTTTGCCAAATCGCCTTAACAACAAAAACCCAGACATCGTGACCTTTTTGAGCAGCAACGGTCGTTTTATTGTCCTCCGTCTGAGAAAACTGCAGGATGAATAAAGTGGAGGGTATTTTCAGAAAAAAGAAGTTCGTTGCACCGGCCGTAAAGAAATTCGAAGGTGGAACCTTAGCAGTCCACATAAATCATTCGAGAAATTCAGCCTTATCCTACCTTGGCTATTGCGCATTGAAATCGCACTGTATCGCGGGATGCAACACGATTCCTGCATTATGAGTATGTTAAAAAGGTAGACTGCCCAGGGCGCAGCTGTGCCCATTGGTGTGATGGGCGTAAGCCGTTGTTCTTATACGGGGAATCCCTTCTTGCCTGACGTCTGACGAGGACTTAAAATTCGAAGCTTTTGCGGTTGGTAATTTATTTTCAGAAATTGTAATACTACATAAAAGCAATTATTCGTTTCTGAAATCCACAGATATGGCGCTATTTGACTTGTTTCTCGTTTTGACTTCATGTGCGAAAGAAGTGAATGAAGCTTGACATTCTTGCTAAAAAAATGTTCATCAAAAAGCCTCTTTCCAAAACTGCATCCGTTCCAGAATTGTTAATTGTTTGCAAGAGAACATTTCGTTTTGAAGACTAGGTACGATACGTTTGGATAAAGGTAAATGATAATGAGTGGTAAAAGGACTAGGAAAACTATTGGATGATGCTGCAGAAGTGTATTAAATTATGCAACGATACAATGTCGCTTAAGTTACAGGTATTAAATATTTTAATGCGCGTTCCTTCTTGTCATTAGGGGCAAATCGAATTGTAGCATCAAGGCTGATGACTAGCTGAATCGTATTATGTGCCGGCACATCGGGCAACTGCTGGTGGTGGTCTGCAGGTTGCAACCGAAGTGGAGGTGCTGACGGTAAATGCAGTTGACGTAACTGTCGTCGTCAACGTCTGCTTCAAAAATGGCGGGACAATGGCGTTCACGAGATTGCCGAAGAAAATGCGAGTTCCGGCAACAGGCTGTGCATATGAGCCATAAAAGGGTGAAGAAAAAGGGCCGTATGTACTACCAGAGAAACCAGGCTGGATTTCTTGAGGATAAAACGAGTAGCCAAATGGAGACATCATCACGTATTGTGGATCAGCAGCGCGTGCCTCTCTATTAGGTACTTGTGTAGCCTCAACTCTATAAGAATTAGAAGTAAAAACGAAAATTTCAACTCAAAATTTGGACAAAGTTTCAAACGTAAACCAAATTTTACCCTTGAACAGCAGATGGAAGAATGGAAAATTGCGCGTCATCGGCCTCTTCTGGAACTTCGAGGATACCACGTCGTCGGCGACCAGTGCAAGCAGGTAGAGCAGCCAGGGCGGCAGCGTCGACAAGTCCCCCGAATCCACCAGAGGTACATGGCTCCACAGACTTAGACGTCGAAACAGTCGTAACTGTCGTGGTGGTTAGTAGAAAAAACCTGGGCGCTACCACGTTAGGCCCATAATAGGGCGCATAGTAGTTGCCTCCTGCCTCTTGCGCCGTGGCTGCACAGGCTGCAATAAAGACAACTAGTAGAGATAGAGTTAAACGCATTCCGGACTTTTGGCAAAGCGAAATGCGCATGGGTACTACGCTTCGAAACGAAGCACGTACTGGACGTTACAATCCAGAATGCCTGTTTTTATAGGAAATCGGCGTTGTTCGTGGTGACTACCTTGTCCTTGTCTTGACATTGTCAGTCGCAAGAACTACCCAATAAGCACATGGTTTTCTTTGGCATCTTCTAATAGTTTTTTTTAACAACTTCCCGAAGCCACGCTAGACTGAATAATTGCTGCAAGCCTTGAAAAGGTATAAGGAGTCAAAAGACATAAATCATAGTATTCTTTTTCTTTGAGTTTTGGGGCTTTGTTTTATAGGACAGCTGCACCTGATAGTGGACCTGAATCGCACTACCTGGTTCTTAGTATGTGCGGCTGAAAAATCGAAAACACCATCATTTTGAACTTGGCTTAAGGGTAGGAGGTAGGTTTTACCTTAAAAAAGAGGAACCAGAAACGTACAAAACGAAAAGGTAATTCCTTTTTATGCACGATACATGTAAGAAAAGTTACGCTCCAAACCACTACCAGGTTTCTTAATGGGTGCTATTAAAATATGCAATTTGGTGTTAACGTTTTCGTTAAGCCAGTTGGTTAATGATCCTTTGACATTGTAATACCAGATGTCGATACCTTGTGTAAACATGTAAAACTAGAGGAAGTATTGACATGATGTACGCATAAGATAATAGTAGTATAGCTTGCTGTGTTTTTTTTGCAGGAATGTATTAAATAGTGCAACGGTACAGTGTTGCTAAATAGCAAACAGACAGGTAACTCGTATATACTGCTCATGTGAAGCTCAATTATGGGTTTAGGTTTTCTTCAAATGATGGGCTCAAGTATACTGTTTATTTGGCAGTAAATCCAACCTAGTCGCATCGAAGGGCATTTGGTGGTGGACTGCAGGTGGCGGTCGAACGCGAAGTGACGACAGTGAAGACGGTTGTCGTGATGGTTGACGTCGATGTCCCCTTAAGGTTAGATGGAACTAATGCATTAAATACGCTACTGATGGTGGTGCCGAATGCACGTTGCTGGCCGACAGCAGCCGAGTATGCGTAGTTTTGAGGCAACACCCCAACAGGGCGGTAGTTGAATGGACTGCCATAAAAGCCAGGCTGTATTTGATGGTAGCCAAAAGGAGATATCATCAAATATTGCGGATCAGCGGCACGTCCATCTCGGGCTGACGGTACTAAATGTGTAGCCTCAACCCTTTTGTTATTGAAAAGCAACAAAGGAACATTTAGACTAGAAATAAGGAGATGTTAAGACGAAGATAAGAGAAAGATTTTACCCTTGGATTGCTGAAGGATTAATGGCAAACTGTTCTTCATCATCTTCTTCCACCAAAACACCTCGTCTGCGGCGACCGAGAGAAATTGGACATTTAGTGAGAGCATCAATTGCTATCTGATTGGCAAGCCCAGCAAAGGCCCCAGAGGTGCAAGGGATCGTTGAAGCTACTGTGACCGTAGTTGTCGTAGTACTTGTCGTAGTTGCGAAAAGCCTTGGATCGTGAATGCCGTCGTAAGGAATGTCTTCCTTCTCTTCAGCTATGTTAGTGCAAGTTACAGATAAAACAAAAACAGAGAGTAAAGCTAACAGACGCATTCTAAAGTGTAGCAAAATTTGGAGCTCAGCTTTGTCAAGGCGATAGGTCCAATCGAACACTGTCGAGTATCACACAAGAAGACTCCACTTTTATACAGACTTTGCCTACGACGGAATTCTGCTGGATTACCCATAGTCCTTGGAACCCAGTGGAAAGAGCGCCTTTGTTTTAACACATTTGCTGTTGAATGGGTCCTAATTTCGCGCTGAGAGGTTTGATAGGGTTAATTACGAAAGAAAAATTCATAAGGCTGATATTTTATCCTTTTTTTATGACCAGGTTGCACCATGTATGGTGAATGAAATTTGTTTTGCCGCATAGTTAAATTTTTCAAATTTAAGAGCTTGGCATCCAGCAGTTGGAAGTAGGTAGGGAGTCTCTAGACAGCAAACCAGTGCAAATGTTCAAAACAATTTTAAGTGCTTTCGTGTTTTTTCGCATTGTCTGCAAAGTGAATGACCTGCCTGTATATAGCCGTAGCAGCCCCGGAAGAACAAAGGCACCTTGCCAAAGTATACGCATTATTTACGTTATACGAACGAAAACTTGAAGTTATTTTTAGATTTTGGAGAGGAATCTTGACTAGCCCATATAGATAAGAATGGTGGCCTTGAAGGCTCGAAGGTAAACAAATTAGAAATTGCACAGCTCTTTGCTGCTTCGTTGAAACTATGCAGCTATATCCTGTTGCTTTGCTGGTTGGCAACTGTTGTTGGCTGAAGCAAGTAACTCGCTAAAGACATTCTGCAGTAATAGACGCATGTAAAAACTAACCGTACAGGCGCAAGCGTTAGTTAGCGGCAGATTGCCAATGTTTTGGGTATGTTGGTTACAACGACGAAAGCGTGTCTAAATTTGTAGATTAATTTCAACAAAGTGAACAAAGTGCAATTAGCGACACTTTTTGTTTTTGTTTTTTACGTTTAATTCAAAAATTATAAAGCCGATTGAAAAATAAACTGGATTACTGTGATCAGCAGTCAATTCTGAATCAAAATTATGTATTTTAAACTAAATTTGAAATTTTTGTCATACTTAAAAATAAGCCCGACAAAATAAGCCCGAATTTTTACTGTTGTTATTTTTTTACGATTTACTCAATAACTCTAAGCCGTAGGTAAAAAACAAACGACATGTTTGTGATTTTCGTTTAATTTCAAATCAAAGTCGTGTATTTTTATAGCTATACCTAGATGTTCGGAAAAAAAAATGAAATGTGCGAAAAAGTCGGGCTTATTTTTTTGTCGGGCTTAATTTAGTATGGCAGAAATTCAGGGTTGTAATTTTTACATTCATTTGAGTTAAGTTAACCTAAAATAGAACGCTGATTTCAGGAAAAATATACGTTTTCTTATCAAACCAGCCGTTTTTGTAATAAATGGAATTAACGCGCTGCTGGCGCACAAGCATTTCGCACACGTTTTTCCCGTTTATTAATAAAGCTATAAGCCCAACGTAAAAATCATCTTCATTTTTGTGATTCTCGTTCAATTTTGAATCGGAATCATGTATTTAAAAGGAAATCTAAATTTTGGCCAAAAATGAAAAAGTGAGAAGGCTATAGCCTTCCCACTTTTGTCAAAATCCGCAAAAAATTAAAATTCTTAGAATCTGATAAAAATCACACAGAACAAGTCAAATTAAACGGTGATTTCGATAGAGTGGTTTGTTTTTGCGTCAAATCAATCGTTTTCGAAATACAGCGAATGTTCAATACAACGTTAGCGCCGAACGTCGCTAGCACGATGCAGCACAAATATTCAATGTATTTCAAAAACGGTTGGCCCAATGAAAAAAATAACGACATATTTATGATTTTCATTTAATTTCGAATCAAAGTTATGTATTGTTATAGCTATATCTTGATTTTTGAAAGAAAATGGAAAATTCGGTAAACCCGACTTTTTCTTGTCGGGCTTAATTTCTCTCCCGTTTTTTTCGTTTTTCTAAAAAGCTATAAGCCCAACGTAAAAACAAACTTGATTTTTGTGATTCTGGTTCAATTTTGAATCGGAATCATGTATTTAAAATGAAATCTAAATTTTGGTCAAAAATGAAAAAGTGAGAAGGCTATAGCCTTCCCACTTTTGTCAAAATCCGCAAAAAATGAAAACTCTTAGAATCCGATAAAAATCACACAGAACATTCGTAATTAAACGCTGATTTCGATAAAGTGGTTTGTTTTTTCGGCAAACCAACTGCTTTTTAAATAAACGGAATCAAAATGCTAGTAGCGCACATATTTGGGTTTGTTGTTTTTTTACAATTTATTCAATAACTATAAGCCCTGTTGAAAAATAAACGAATTATTTGTGATTTTCTTTTAATTCCGAATCAAACTAATGTATTTTTTTTGCTATATGTATAAAAAAAAAGTCTTATCTAAAAATAAGCCGAAAAAATCGGGCTTATTTTATCGGGCTTAATTTTCGGTATTGCAGAAATTCAGTTTTGTAATTTTAACATTAAATTTGATGTAACTAAACCTAAAATAAAACACTGATGCCAGAAAAAATATTTGTTTGTTCGGCAAACCGGCCGTTTTTGTAATAAAGGGAATTAACGCGCTGCTGGCGCACCAGCACTTATCACCCGTTTTTTCCGTTTATTCGAAAAGCTATAAGGCCAACGTAAAAATAGACTTCATTTTTGTGATTCTCGTTCAATTTTGAATCGTAATCATGTATTTAAAATGAAATCTAAATTTTGGCCAAAAATGAAAAAGTGAGAAGGCTATAGCCTTCCCACTTTTGTCAAAATCCACAAAAAATGAAAACTCTTAGAATCCGATAAAAATCACACAGAACAAGTAAAATGAAACGCTGATTTCGATAAAGTGGTTTGTTTTTGCGTCAAATCAATCGTTTTTGAATCATACCGAATATTAAACGCAATGTTATGCGGCAGTACGACCAGTCAGCGCTAGCGCGGTGCAGTACAAATATTCGGTGTATTTCAAAAACGGTTGGCCCAATGATAAAAGTAAAGACATATTTGTGATCTTCATTTAATTTTGAATCAAAGTCATATATTTTTATAGCTATATCTAGATGTTTAAAAAAAATCAAAATCCGACTTATTTTGTCGGGCTTAATTTTGAGTATGCTGAAATTGAGCTTTGTAATTTTGACATTAAATTTGATCTGAATTAACGTAAAATAAGACGCTGATTTCAGGGAAAATATTTGTTTTCTCGTCAAATCCAGCCGTTTTTGTAATAAATGGAATTAACGCGCTGCTGGCGCGCAAACATTTATCACCCGTTTTTCCCGTTTATTCAAAAAGCTATAAGGCCAACGTAAAAATAGGCTTCATTTTTGTGATTCTCGTTCAATTTTGAATCGGAATCATGTATTTAAAAGGAAATCTAAATTTTGGCCAAAAATGAAAAAGTGAGAAGGCTATAGCCTTCCCACTTTTGTCAAAATCCGCAAAAAATGAAAACTCTTAGAATCTGATAAAAATCACACAAAACAAGCAAAATGAAACGCTGAGTTCCATTATGTTAGTGGTTTTCTCGTTAAATCAGCCATTTTCAAAATAAACTAAAAAAAATGTCCTGTTAACGCCTCGACTATTTTTGTTTTTTAGGGTTAATTCAAAAATTATAACAGTAATTGAAAAATAAACTTAATTTTCGTAATTAGCGTTAAATTCTTAATCGAAATCATGTATTTAAGCGTAATTTAAATTTGTACAAATTGTTGCGCTTGAAAATAAACCTGACAAAATTAGCCCGAATTAGCCTTTCCACCAATATGGTATTTTCCTAAAATCTTCATTTTAGCAATAGAGAGATGTGCTTTAGATTCGAAAACAGCGGAGAATTACGAAAATTGATTTAATATTTTTGCCGAAATTTCAGATATAAACTGAAAAACGGTAACATGTTGGCGTGCTAACACAGTACAGCGCAGTCGTGCTACAGCACAATACTCAAAGTGGAAAGGATGTAGCCTACCCACTTTAGAATAATCTACCTTCCCACAGAACGTAGTCTAGAGAGTTCAACATCCAGAGATTTTCCCGTTGGGCATGTGTCTTTGTATTAAAAAATGATGTTTTTAAAAATCGGTTCAATTTAGATTTCTTTCAAGGAATGCACTTTTGACTAGGCACAATATCAAATATTTTTATGTTCTACGGTATGCGTCACTGGAATTACCCATCTATTGGTTTCTGTTGCTTCCGTAAGTTATACCAGATTCCGATTGAAGTGGTTCTTTCTGCGAATGTAATGAATAATAGACACTGATCGTAGAACATCTTATTAGTTAGTGCTACCTCTGCATCTTCTCCGTTGACCAGCAAGTATTTCACTCCTTTGTAGAACGTTCGGTTTTTCGTAAAATATAAGATGATGAAATCACACATCACCGTTGTCTGCATATAAGTAATCAGCCTTGTTACTCTACTATACACAATTGCATTGTTACAAATCAACAATAAATTACCACTCCAAGAAGAGCAAGGCCAGATCCAACATTCAGCATGGTTGGGAGCATATTAAATTTTCCACCCTCACCCCTAACCTCAATAACGAATCGAATTCCATATGCTTTGAATAAAGTGCGGCGATTTTCTTCATGGTAATTTGCGTACCTGTTTTTTTTTATATTAAAGCAAATCATTTTTCTTATGTAATGAGAAAAAAAAATTCACGAAACGACTTTTTTTTAAATTTCATCTTACCTAAAATTCCAACCAGGGGCGATATTTGTGTTGGGATCATCAACCCTTCTGAAAGTGTAGATCGGTTTGCACAATTCCATGAAATCTAGATCTAGATTACAATTCCACTCAATTGAAATGACAATAACTCCTCCACGCACGGCAAGCTGTGTAAAATTTTCGCCAGCAAACGAAACTATATCGTCGATTCGAAAAACTGGACAGAACGGATCTCTTTCTGGATGATAATGGCAAGTTTGAAGGTACGTTTTGTTGGCATCTTGCATGATGTTCCTCCGGCGGAATGTTTTACCAAACTGTTAAGCGAAACATATGTAGTTGTGTAAGCTTATGAATTAAAATTTACACTACTGTTACCATTGGAAATTCAATAAAATTTTTTATCAGAACTGTAAAATCTGCAGTTTCTTCAAGTAAAGGCTGGTCAAATCCCCTGCAGGAAAATAAATAAATAACTAAAAAAAGGGCGATACTACGTATTAATGCAAAATTTTAAGTTATTTTACGCACAATGGGAAAAGATCTTGTTCTATCGGACACCAAGCAAATATTTCGCAGACGTTTACACTTGCGTTAACATCACTAGGAACGCAGCGGCCAGTCATAGCTCCGTTTCCGATTGGTAAAGAATGTCCTTCATGGCACTGGGCAGGCGTATTGCACAACGCTCCATGCACGCCTGGGTCCTATGCAGGTACATTTAAAGGTGTTATTATAGAAAACAAGGTTATTTTAGACACGAAGCACAGCTTCTATTTGCTACCTCACTACAGGTTCTCCTAGTTTGATTTGGTGTAATTATAATATTTGTTGTAATGAAAAATGCATCATTTTCAGATGGTGGAATTATTAAATCTGATGTATCCCAAATTCGTTTGTATATTTCAGGAACATTTTTCTGGGTATTAGTGAATGCAACACCTTTGACTTTGGTCACAACTGCACTCTCAACAGCACAAAATTCTTGATAGCCTTTTTTATACACCATAACATATCTGTCATTGAAAAACATCTGTTTGCTGGAAGATGTAAGAGGGCCAGAGAACTTTAAATTGCTAACTACTTACCCAACAATGTATGACAGGACACATAGCTGCAGGAACCTTCCTAAAATCCCAACCTTTATACTTCGGATGTGCACAACTTTTGGTGTTTCATACCAAAAAAAGAAACTAGATACGGATTTAAACCACCCCATGTTGAGAGAAATGTTTAAAATTTTAAAATGATATTAGCATGGGCCATTGGTTAACTAATGATTAACAACTTGAATTCTTACAAGTAAATAACCATTAAAAACGGACGCCAATAGTTTTGATAGCTGTGTTTTTTTTTTTACTGGAATGTGGGTGTTATCTACTATCTACTTAACCTTTACCCAATAAAGGGGGACACAATTCGAAACTGTTGATATTTTCCTATAAAATTACAGCCCCAAAATGGGTCGTATATCAAGTTAACGCGGTTGCTATGACTATTTTCACAATTGACCACAATTTAACTGTAAACGAGAAATGAATGCGCGAAGAAGTATGAAAGAAATATTTGACAGTTTCGACTGCCAGAGAAGGAATGCGTCTGACTGTTTTTAATCGGATTACACTGCACAGCGTTGTCGAGTAGTTTGTTCGAATAGTCATGTAAGAACAGGGCACGCAAACGGAAAAGCGACGACGCAACGTAAGAATATAATGATTGATTCAATGATCAATCATTGACAATTAATTGATAATTGACGCAACATGAAAGTCGGTGGGCAGGTTATGCATACACTTGATGACAAGATGCAGGTTTACCCAATCACACGATAATATGCATTTATTCAGCCTAATTCACTAAACTCCTAAAACTACAAAATGTATTTTATAACGATTTACGAGCCATTACAAACATGTTTAAATTTAAGATTTACTTTTTTTCTTCAGTTTCTTCTACTTTTGGCACAAAGTCAATGGCCACACTGTTGATGCAAAATCGTTCACCTGTCGGTTGTGGCCCATCTTGGAAAACATGGCCTAAATGTGCTTGGCACTGAGATTAAAAGGGAATAAATTAAATTCGGCCTATTTAAATTATTATTCTTTTTTAAAACACGCGTTTATGCTAGTAGGTGACAATTTATGGAAGGTTTTCATTAGTTTGCATACACGACTGCTACAGTGGATAAAACACCTACCTTTACGCACACTACTTCAACTCTAGGTCTCCCTTGAATGGAATCATCTGGTCTCCTTTCAACAGTTTCCTTATCATTTTCATGGGGAAGCGTTTTGTAAAATGAAGGCCATCCAGAACCAGAATCATACTTGGTTTCAGAACTATCGCGTTTTTTTAGAGAAAACAAAAAGTCAAAATAGAAACTTTCTGTAAAATTACTAATAATAACGATAGTACCTGAACAATGGGCTACTGCAAACGATGCAGATGTAAGTCCCAGTTTCATGGTGATCATTATACTTTCCTGTGAACGGCTTTAGATAGGACAGTAGTTGAAGAAACGATAAAAAGATACATATTGATATTAGGAACTTACCTCTTCGGTACCCGCTTCTTGTGTAACATGATATTGCTCAGCTGTCAAATTTTTGGTTAAATCTCTGCCACATGATCCGCCGCCACATGACATTTCTATATCAACGCAGAAAATCAAAAAAGGATAGGATGAAATGGTGGAGAGTTATTGGCAACTGCTATTGGAACGAGTTAGAATGAGGGTTTCTGCGGTTTCTTTTTCAATATGTAAACCGTACTCCAACAAACACACCTTATATACCGACGATCGTTGAGGCTAGAAACTCGAAAAATTATTTTGTCTTTTGACTCTTTACAGAGTGTGGGCGTTAACGATATGGGAGCTCCAAGGAGATTGCTTCGATAAACATTCCACATGACGCGTTATCTATAAACCCTCTCCCATTCCTGCGAAACCAGATGCATGAATAGTCTACTATTAGCTTCTTGACACGTACATGCAACGAATGGCGATATGTAATCTAAAACACAATAGAATGGACTCGAAGCGAAATCCAGCCTCAATCACTGCGCACGGCACAGTTAGACGTGCACACGTTACACAAAGTAATACACGGAGCAAAGTATTTTTACTCCATGTTACTACTGCACTCGTGTTTCATAATGAATTAATTACTTCGGATACGCCAGAGATGAGTTAGGTTACACCTCCTGATAATTGCCGTGCTGTGAAATAAATGCCATCTTAACGAATGCGCACTCTTCTTGAGTTCCATACAGCGGAAACGAGAACCCATCAAATTTGCTTGGTTGGTGTGGAGCAAACATCAGACCTTGGGCCTTCAATAATCAATTATTAACGTATAAAGCGTTGAAGGTTAATAAACTGAAAAGTGTAAGTAGAATCTGGATACTCCAAACCATTATTCTTTTGATCCACTTGTTTACATGTAGCTTCAAATACATCACGAAATAATATAAATTCATCATTACTCTTTCTCACTTCCTACAAAATTCAAGGACGCAGAATTAATGCAGAAGCGTTCTCCAGTGGGCCTTGGCCCATCATCAAACACATGTCCTAAATGTGCCTTACACTGCATATTTAAAGCCAAGTTGAATAACAAGTGAGATAATTTTACTTTTAAATTAGTACTCACATTTCTGCACACCACTTCCACCCTCATCATTCCATGACTGGTATCTGGGATACGTTCTACACTCTCCATTGATTGAGATACTTCTAGAGTTTTGTAGAAGGATGGCCATCCAGAACCCGAATCATATTTGGTGTCTGAACTACAATATATACAACACTGCATCAATTATATAACATATTCAATGTAACAGAACATACCTAAAGAGTGGACTATCACAACAGACACATGTATAAGTTCCTTTTTCGTGATGATCATAAAAATTGCCCGTGAAAGCCTAGGCACATTTGATAATCAATTGAGTGATTGAAACATGGAAAGGACAATTCATACCATTTCTGTGCCTCTTTCCTGGGTCACTTTAAATTGCTGGGGTGTCAGTTTTTTCTGCAAATCCTGACAAGAGCCTTTGCTTTGGCAAGACATTCTGGTTATATCTACAAAGTTTGAAATAATTATTCTGTTTGTTTCATCAGTTGCAAAATCACAAGACTACTTACACCCTGAAGGAATTGGTAGGAGTAATTTTGCACTGCGTCCACGCGTTACCTGCCACGTAATGTTACAAAGTTCTTTTTGGCTGTATTTAACAGCCCTCGTAACTGCTTGGAAAAACATCTAGTGACAAAAGATAGGAGTTATGCAACCCGGTTGTGACTTCACTTGTCTTCGATGCAACGATGCCAATTATTCTATTGGACGATCGCGCAGATAAGTTCTAAAAACGCGAGGAAATCTTTTCTTTAGTAAGAAACTATGAGTCGTGAAGCAATGTCCAATGTATTCAACAGTTGTAAAATAGTCGATACACATCGAGATATGCCTTGCAAAGCTTAAGCTTTGGCGGGAGCCGCAGGAGTTGCAGCTGCAGCAACCGGCGTCTTCGACTTCTTTGTAGGACCCATGAACTGGGCTTTGTCGGCCGGAGTTTGGAATCGACCGTGACCGAACTTGGACGAGGTATCGATGAACTTCAATTCGATCTTCTCCAAGGCAACACGTTTGGCGCTGGTAACCAAAGCCTGAAGAACAAACCAAGAACTGTTAACTCTAACCTTGTTGAATTTTCTACTGGTTATTTTTCTAAGTTGCCTCAGTCCTATCATTAAATTTCACGCGGTTCTCATACAATAAATTGGCTCTATTGTTTATCATCATCGGCGCTAAGATAAAAGTAGACCAGAAGATAGCTCACCTTACGAAGAGTGATGACACGCTTCTTGGGTCCCATGCAGCATCCCTTGATCATAACAAAGTCATTGTTGACTTCACCATAGTGGGGGAAACCGCCCATAGGAGTGATCGATTTGTCTGTCAGATCATACTCAGTCGAGGCATTGTTCTTGATGACCTGTAATTGCAACAAAATTTTAATATGGTAAAATTTAAAAAAAAAAAAACTAGTTGCTGGAGCGGTGTAGCTAACCGAGGTAATCCACCGAAGCATTTCAATTACTACGGTAGAGCATAAATGGTCAGAACCTTTACTTTACGAGGACCTCTAGCACCGGAATGCTATGCATGGACATACCGGTGACTCTGAGGCTCGAACACTAAAAGAAACCAACGTACCTTTCCCTTGCGGGTGTGGATACCCTTGCCGATACGGTAGATTTTTTTGTTCATCTCCGTACGATGATGGTAACCCTTCTGACCAGCGCGAGCAACTGTGTACTGGACACGGGACGGATGCCACGCACCGATACAAGCGACCTTACGGAGACCCTTGTGGGTCTTGCGTGGAAGCTTACGAGTGTGCCAACGAGAAGTCACACCTGAAGTACAAAAATATTACTGAAGATAATGAAATAACACATTTTGCTACGTAATGGCCGTGAACGATCAAAAGGAAGGCAACTTGATTTCAACATGGTACTCTGACAATGCTATTTAAGCAGTTCTCATCATCTCAAACAAAACAAATGTTTCAATATTTAGCAAATAATTACCCTTGAATCCTTTGCCCTTGGTTACACCAATAACGTCAATCATCTCATCCTGAGCGAAGACGGACGTGATGGGAACGGTCTTCTCCAAGTGCTGACGAGCCCAATCAACCTTTTGAGGGATAGTACCTCCGTTGAGTTGGATTTCCATGATGTGGGACTTCTTTTGACGTTGACGAAGAAGTTTCATCTAAAACAAATAGATTTTTTAAAACAGCTCATTCGACATTTCTTGAACAATTTCGTACCTGAGTGTGAGCGATGACGCGGATAACTTTGCAGTAACGCTTCATAGCCTTCAAATCCTTCTCAATCACTTTCTTGCCCAAATCATCTTGCCACTTCTTTGAGGCCTTGGTGAATGCCTTCTTTTTAGATTTGTACCTTGATAGTAAACAATCATTGTAAAGAGAATCACATGGGGACAAGCCTCATCAGTCAAACTGAGAGGAGACTAGGAACCCATTTAGATCCAAAGCTCATGGACACGCAGCCAGAGGAGCTAAAGAATTAATGAGCATTTTTTTAAATGAAAAGGAAATAAGAAAGGCCATCAGATCGCCCTAGTTCAAGCATAGTTTGTCTTCAAGCTTAATGATAAGCTCAGGAACCATTTTGAATCATCACATGACCCTCCTTACACCTTCTAAGAAATTCATGTACCAGTTCTTGTAGAAGCGACGACGGCAGTCTTCACCAATGTGCTCAGCCCAGACGGTCCTCAAAGCACGAAGACCCTTTGGAGTAGCAACATATCCAACAATGCCCACAATAACCATGGGGGGTGTTTCCAGGATGGTGACAGCCTCAACGACTTCCTTCTTGTTGACCTCTGTAGAAAGAATCATTTGTTAAATTTGAAAATGTGAATGCAAGGTAACGCAGAGCAGGAGAAAAACTAAGAGACAACGTACTAGATCCTGGCTTGTCGCATTCACGAACAATGTGGGTCATGCCAGCCTTGTAACTCAAGAAAGCTGTCAAGTGGATTGGTTTCTTAGGATCATCGCGGGGGAAAGACTTCACGCGACCACGATGACGACGGGCACGCTTCTTGGGGTAGAACCCCATAGAGCCATGACGGGGCGCGCTAAATTTCCGGTGAGACTAATGAAAAAACAAATTCTTAGGTAAGGTTTTCTAACAGACGAGTGCATGGTCGAGGAAAATGCACGTTAAGACAATGTAATGGAATGGATGTTGCTACTCAGAAAGGTTCTGCAAAGTAATCAAATGGACGAATGCTTTTTAAAACTTCTAAGTTGTTTAATATTAAAAAGAACCTTCTCAATCACAATATAGACATTTTGACGTATTTAGAATAACCATTAGTCCGATGTTTGGAGATGAAACATGGAAAAATACTTTTTAAAACACGCAACTCACCATGCTGTCAGACGCCGGAAAAGATCGGAATACAGGAATTAAGAACGGTGACGAAGGAGTATATATAGCTTTACGGCAAGAGCTCAACCTGGTTGCCAGATAAATTTTGATGTACCTTATGCGCAATTTAGAATCAAAAAGAAAGTCAGAAATTCAAAAACAGGACAAATGAACAATTGAAGAACAACCTAAATTATTAAAAACACCAAAAAAATTTAAACCATTCTAAAGAAGCTTGAGATACAATTAATTATGCTTAAACCGAAAAAGACGCACACCACGCACTGGGCGCATATTTGAATATTTCTGTTTTTTATTTCACAACTTCGAGCTCATAATACAAATATCATAATACTGAATATTTAATGTATTGTTGGCGTATTGTGAATATATTTCTAATATTTATTTTACGTGTTTTCCTTTTTATTTTCACCAACCATAAATCCGTAATCCAAGGTATTAAAACCTGGCAAACTAGCACGGAAAGTGATGGCCGACTTGTAGTCGTCTGTCACAAAAACTAAGGAATAATAGGGTTATAGCTTTGACAACAATTCATAAATATATCGTTATTGTTTCGCTATTAACCAATCTTAAGCAGAAATGGAAGATCCTCCATCATTAAACGGGAATAGCAATTCTTTCGTGGAATTTATGAAAGCAGTGTATCGCACTGTCGATCGTCCAGTTACCTGGTTCAGAGGTAAGATTAAAATAAAGGAAATAATAATCCTTAATGACTTAATTTTGTTAACAGCTATCTATTTTTTTCACCAGAAACGGTTGTTGTACCTAACCGCCCTGATCATGTCTATTATCATCAAAAGTTTCGACGAGTCCCCACTATTGATGAATGCTACACAGATGATATGGTGTGCCGCTTTGAGGCCCAACAGCAATTCAACCGTGACAAGTATGTTCAAATATTTATAACACATACATCAAACTGATAAATTTGAAATGCAGGTTAGTGGATGGTGAAATTGTGCAGCTTGTGCGTCAGCGCTACAAGGAGTAAGCTGAAAAGTTTAACTTTACAAACTAATTTGATGCTTTACTTTGGGGTATTTAACACATATCTGCTTGTGTAGGTGTCTCATCAGTGAGCAACCAGATCACACAAGAAAATGTGCTAAACTGCTGGCTGACTTTGAAAAAGTTTCTGAAAATTTCTGCATGAAGTGTGAGTATTTGCTCAGACACACTCATCTTTTTCCCTTATTCAGTTTTATTTCGTATTTAGATGCGGACCTCGGCCCCTTCAACAATGTCAAGGATGCCTACATGAAGCAAAAACACCGCATGTTGTGGGAGAGGAGGCACGGAAAAGTTGGCACCGGCATGAAGAATCAAGATGGCCTTTAAACAAAAGATGGCTCTCCGTTCAATTGTTGGATAGCTATATCTGTGTAATGGTCGCAATGTAAACAAAATAGAATGAGGAACTACATAGACGGTTAACTGAAGTAGTAAAGCTTTTGAAACAACTTATTTTATTAATATCCGTTTATTGATTGAAGACAAATCATACACAATATACACTCAGGATGGGAGACAATGTCAAAACGGTTAATGTGTCACAATGGAGTTTGCTGATAAACGCTCGTCAGATCTCCAGCGAAGGCGACTTTGCGTGGCATAGTCGACGCTCTGTGAATACCAGCGACGTGTTTACTAGCTTCGCGCATCTTTGGCCTGTGACATGTGGCGTAGTGAATTTGGCAAGTGCAGTCTCGCCCTTGTTGCATAGTAGCATCGCATTCCGTGTTGTTAATATGCATGGGACTGGGCCTGTTTCCCGCGCCGGCAGCAAGAAACGGCGGTACATCCGGATCTCGATCAAATTCTTCGTGGAGAACAGATCGGCCATGCCCCATAGTCAGCAAATCGCAATAGGGCACGTGCATCTACAATTAAAAACAGAATAAAGAGATTGCTGTTTAAAACTCGGTTTCTATGACATTCCCGAAAAATCCGGACTTACAATACGTTCTTGAATCTAAACTAGTTTCTATTTGTTCTCTTCTTTTTTTTTTCCAGACAATTATAATCCATATCGGACACGAAAGACGGAAAACAATAAAAATAAAAAGAGCGAATGGAACAGTGTATTTATTCGAATCCCCCTCCCCCCCACCCCCCGGAGAAGGCTGTCACAGCTTTTATTGTTTTGATGCGCTTAAAATACTGAGCTCCGTTTTGGTTTCTTTTTTTTTCTTTTCTCGACCGCTTGCTGCCCCCCCCCTTATGTCTTCAATTTCTTCTTCGTCTTCGAAAATAAGGACAACAGAAACGAGTTGGTTAAACTGACGAGTGCCACAAGACTCTATTTTGAGTCTACCAAATCGTGCAAGCTCTACATAAGCACAAAGACTGGTAGTAAATAGGAGAAGGGATTTACTCTAAAACCCCATTCACAGTCATTTGCGTTTGGCGGGGGGGGGGGGGAGGAACGTGGGAGGGTAATAAATTCCCCAGCAAATATCGCGAGCGCATGCAGCTGCACTTGTGAGATGACAGAAGATGGACGTAAAAAGAAATAAAGATCGGGCAGCAACTATCTATTTTTAAAAGGCTCTCCAAACCGATCTAGTTGCAGCAAACTAAAATTCGGCGGTTCATATTTGATACGAGCAAGTGTGACATCATTTAGACGTATACATTTCATTTTTCTCGCGAAAAGATTCAAACTTTTGCGGAATCAAAAGCGGCCCACGACAAATACCATGCCATCCAGCCGATCTATAGATTACGAGTGCTGCTCTCGGTACTAATACAACTAGCAGTGTTCAAACTATAATATTTAGACTGTATGCATACACCCATACGCACTGTACATTTAGAGAGGAAGTAAAGACCTCTGTTTGATGCTTAGTGTGTGGAAAAGCAAGTTTCCGGGAATTGTTGTCGGAGACGACAGCTGTCGTAGAGACTCGTAAATAATGAGACACACCGCGTAGAAAAGACAGTCCACCCCCAGTTCCCTGGCTAACGATTCGTGACGATCGTATCCCCCCGCCCGTCCCTTAACGTAAGCAAGAACTCCCAGCGCCGTGCAATATCACGAGCAATTCACGAAAAAGAAAAGGTTAACTCACATGCAAGTTGAAAGAGCTCCAAGAACACAGACGGTAATTTTCTTTTTTCTCAATCAGAAACACTTTCAACGCAAATAGGAAAAGGCAAAAAAAAAAAAAAAAAAAAAAAAAAAAGAAAAGAAAAAGGGCTTAGATACAAACAAAAATCCTTTGCAGCTATAGAACACACTCAACGCCTCTTGTCTATCACTTGCTGGTAGGAAATCTTGTTCTCTTTGATTTGTTCTTTACATCGAAGACTGTTGGAGCTGAAAAGATATAGAAAAAGGGGGAAAAGAGATCAATAGAGAAGAAAGCAACGAATCGGAAGCTACAAAAATATAGACGGGAAAGGCAGGGCCGGCAATCACAGCAATGGCTTCGGGAGTTTCTTTTTTTTTTTTTTTTTCTTCGTCTTTGTCAATCAAAAGCGAAACGAGAGGGAAGAAAATACGATTAGATGTTGGCATTACAGGCGCACGAAGAGTGGGCGCGGCGGCTCAGTAATTGGAAAACGAGACATGGGAGAAAAGAGAGAAACCTTTGATGGGGAAAAAAGAGCCTTGATCATCTGCTGGCGTATTTTCAATTATCGGCTGAATATACAGAGACGACGAAGTCACTCATGAGCGTTATGCTTTTATCAATGCAAACATTCAAATGCCCGTCAATCGTTCCGCTTGAACTCGCCCACTTTGCCCCTTTTCCAGAACGAACACAAAACACAAAAAAAAAAAAAACTTCATTTTCAACTACACCCACCTGTTTGAATTTCTTTGAACGATTAACATTCCGCCACAATGTTTCAAATGATCCAATTCCTTACGCTAACGATTTAGAAAAAGATTGAAAACATACTTGTTGGTTGTGATGGTGCGTGACGTCAGCGATGGCTGAAGACGTCGGACTGGGAGCTTCGATCGAACGCTTTTCCATCATCATTAGAAGCGAAGCGGAAGAGAGCGGTGAAGTTTGGATGCCGATTTCTTTGCTAGAAGAGGATCCGCCGGATGACGGGCCTGCGTTGGTTGTCATCAGCAATTTAGCGGATGAAATGGCTGCGGCTTCCGCTGCCGCTCTAGTCCGACTGGCCCATTTGAATATGTGCGTGTGCAAAATGATGTAAACGGCGGCGGCTAATTCGGAGGCGACGAACGCGGCCAGCGCTGCGTAAAATGACCAACCGTAGCGGAAGGATGGAACCAACGCGGCGGAGACGAGTCCGCTACTTGCGGCTGATTGTCCTGCCGTCGTCGTCGCAATCGTGGCGGTCAATAAGCTCCTGCTGTCCGAGTACAAAGCACTTCCAGCAGCTGGTCCAGCTGCTGCTTCTCCTCCGTTATAGGAACGCTGAGATAAAGAGACGGATGGCCACCCAACCGAGTGGCGCGATGATCGCAGCGAAGGCAGGCTGAACTCCTCGTGCAGGACGGACACGAAGATGATCAATCCGCTCCCGAGAGACAAGCCTAATCATTTACAAAGACAATAAAAAAAAAAAATACGGCCATATTTTTTTAGATTGCCATGAGATGAAATTACACAATGTGGATAATATGGAGGTGGACGTGTGCGCGTCTACATGCGCAAGACTGAGGGAGTAAATGATTAGACAGGGAGAGGAGAGCAATCTCCCGATGCATAGGGGTTTACTGTCATAGAAACAAATGCTCGTGCAGTTAAGTGTCCATTCTGCACGCGTTCGCAACGAACGAGACTTGCGATAACAAAGGCGATTCATTATCATCCATGAACTATACGTTATAGCTTTAAAAGTGATGTAAACTTGATGCCTATCGTTTTTTAAAAGCCAAATTTAGATTGAGTGGAACAACAAGAAAACGTGTTTCGTTTCACGTTTCTCTTAATATGAGACGGGTGTCACGCAACTCGATCACGACGTCAAGTTGTTGTGTATTTACTCGTCGCCCGATATTACATGCAAGTCTAAACACCAGCTGAAAACTAGGGGAGGGGCTTTATTTTTATTTTATTTTATTCTATTTTATTTATTTTTATTTTTTTAACAAAAGTAGGGCAGACACGCGACGCCGGTCAAAACACAAACATGCAGCAAAATGATTCAACCATCCGCGCCGAAAATGCACATCCAAGCGGGAACTCGATCGATTTCAAACGAAACGACTTGAGCCACCATTTTTTTTTTTTTTAACTCTCTTTTGTTTTTTTTTTCTTTTTGAAATGGAACAGTTGAATTGAATCCCCCCCACCCTGGGGGGGGGGGGGGGACCCCAGAAAAATGTAGTCGAAATTTTTTTTTTTTATGGGCTTGTTTAGCCTTTTGGCGGGAGCGTTTGACGACGATGATGCAACGAGCGGAAAGAGAAGAAGAAAAAGTTGAAGAAATAAAAGGAGGAAACTAGCTGGAAATAATAATAAAAAAAAAAAAAAAAAAAGGCAACGACGTAAAACCCGAAAAAGGACGGGCGTACAACAACACATTACACACAGACATGCTATACTTGCGTTACGAGCGTCAATACAAAACGAGAAGATTTAGTTCCTACTTAAACACAAAAAAGGAATAATAAAACCGGAGGATCGAGTACACCCACGTTTTACGTTCCCTTTTTTTTTTTTAATGAGGCCGCGAGGGAGTGGCCGACAAAAGATTTCCTACCCTGAAGATTAGGATTTTTTTTTTCTTTCATGAACATTTCCCCTATTTCTAAGCTACGCTATCTTTAGACACATTACAAAAAGGATATTTTTTTTTTGCTTTCTGTTGTTGAACGAACGTTCGCATTGCCGTGCGCAATCGTCACGTGAACGAGTTTAAATATTAAAACTTAGATTTAGCACATGCGTTGCATAACGCACAACGGCGGATTGCAATTGATTGTGGCATTGACACACACGCGCTGTTCCTTTTATTTGTGTCGCGCATTTCTCTTGTGTTTGCTTTTTTATTCAATTAGAGTGCAACAACCCACGGCTGTTTCTATATAAGAAGGAACAAAGATCAAGGACAAACTAACGCTGCGTGAGCAAAATGAAATTTCTTTCGTAACTCACAACGTCGTCATCGCCCACCGTCTGTAAGCAACTTAATGGAGAATGATAGGACAGCACCATGGCGCTACGTAACTGCTCTGCAAAGGGTGACGTTAAAAGAAAAAGTCTGATGACATCAGAAAAATGGAAATCCTCTGCGGAAAATGTTGGTTTCATACTGAACGCGTCGTGCCCTTCTCGTTTATAACGCAATCTCTAAATGAATAATTGTTATTGATGAAACAGCAACAACCTGCCCTGTGCGCACCCCTTTTTATCGATGGATCGGATTGGCCTGGTTTGTATTTTTTTTTTTTTTTTCAAATATTTGTGACGGCGGATTTGAATCGATACATATTTCGTGCGATTGGGGAAGAGGTTTGGATTTTCTTAAGATTAATTATCGTACCTGCTAAAATGTGTAATGAGCTGCAAATCAGAGTTCGATCGGGACCGGTACAACGTCCTCCAATGGCGATGATGACAGCCACCAATCCAATGAAAGTGCCCAGCATAAAACAAGGTGTAGCGTACCTAATTTCAGGAGGAAAGATAAGACAAAAAAAAAAATAAATTCGATTAGCGAAAGGAGATTGTACAGGTCCCTGTCGGTCCATCCATCGGGTCCAATAGCTAATTAAAGCCATCGTCTTAGTTAAACAGATGTACGATGCATGGAACAATGTGAAATGAGGCCGAAAACGTGTGCCGTTAGCAGAATCCCTAAAATTATAAGCCAACTATTGTTAATTGAGTCTCTCCTGTACGTCCACTGGCAATGGGACGGACATGTGCAACCGCAACGCGTGTTTGACTAAATGAAGGTGGAGAAAGGAAAGAAGGAAATCGATTGTGATATTTATTAAGGTGACGCAAGCTTTCGGTTATCAGCCTTTGCCCGTTGGATTACCAATGCACTGTTATCAACCTTGGATATTTTAGCTGTAATTAGCACGACATCCTTAATGACCAACGGCTGTTTCATTCACGCGTGACACACAAGAGATGAATTCAAAATTGCAGAAATATTCATTTCGTATTTATATCTATCTATATATATATACAATGTCCGCGTTCCAATTACCTGAGTTTGTTGAGGAAATCAGGTGTGTATTCAACGTTCCTCCATAAGCGGAAGCTGAGGCCAGTCAATGGCCGCCAGTTGATGTATTCGAGCGGAGCGCACGGCAAATTCGGCAACACTGCAAAATCATACAAAAAAAAAAAATTACAATCAAGGTTTACTTTACGCCCATCCAATTAATTTACTACATAAGAGTATGCAACGTGTGTTTCAGTTCTTTTGGTAGATAGCAAACGATGACTTTTTGCATCTAGACGCAAAGAAAAGGCTTTCCGCACGGCCGCATTCATCTTCAATTAGACATCGCATTCGACAATGTAAAATTGAAAGGGAGGCAAAAAAAAAAAAAAAAAGACAGCAAGAAATGCACGTCTATGTCTAACCACGAACACGACTCTCATCTTCACTTGGTATAATTTACAAAGCAGCCAAAAATTGCCTTCATCTTTTATGCGTCAAAATTGGTATTCTACTGAAGGCGGCCGGTTTCGTGTATGCTTCGTAAAACAGACAGCAGGACAATGTTACGTGTACGTTCGAAATGTTATCTTTGATTTTCCTAGTGCCAACACATCTACCGCCCCCACGTCAAAGAGCCTCGATGTTCTTGTTTTACTTGTTTGAATAACTTTTGTAGTCAACCTACGGACTGCATGAAAAAAGAAAAATCACATCAAAAGACGAACGCGTTGCGCAGTTTGAATTTCAAAATCTTCACGTTCGTGAAAAAAAGGTAAAAAAAAATCTTTCGGACTGAGGAAAAAGAAAGCGTGGGATTTTCACAAACTAATCCACGTAAAACGACGTGTATTAACGAACGCACGGTTGAGTTGAATGAAACTCGACTGTATATACGTCATTTGCTAACTTATAGTTTCTATGTGCTGTCCTTCTACTTTCTCACTGCTCAAGTTGGGGGGAGAATGTTGTAGCGGACACATACCACTCGATCATGTAGTTTGGACATGTGTATACATAAGACGGCTGTACGTGATACATAAAAAAGGGCGGTAACCTACTAGCCGAGCTACACACTTTCCCCCTTTTTTTTTTCTGGAGGGGGGTTGGTCACAATGACGGTCAAATATTAACATCTGTATATACTAAACTATATATATAGTGGTTGGGTTCCCCATTTTTTCCTCACTCTCTTTTACGTCTTTTTCTTTTAACGCGTCTTTACAACTGGCTGTCGTCCCTATCTCATCCATCATCGTCTTCGTAAGTTACGTCCTGAAATTCGCGGATGCAACTGTAAAAAAAAAAAAAAAAAAAAGAAATCCGATACATAAAAAAAAAAGTATTGTTGCTGAAACCCCACGTGCTATTGTGCGATGTGCGTGTTAAGTAGACAGTAAAACCCTTTTTTATGTGGCCGCTGCGAGAAGCAAGACAAGGCATTTGCGGTAGCCAAAACACACAGACACACACACACACACAAAAAAGGACAGACGGATAAACAATCGTATATAAGTATATAAACATCATTTTTATATAGAGCTTGTTTTTTGTGTGCTGTATATTGCGATTGTGGCGTCGCTGGTGCGATAGTAAAAACGAAAAAAAAAACGCACGCGCCAATAAAAACACGGAAATTAAAACGAGCCAATAAAAAGATGAAAAACGAGAAATGAAGATGGTGTTTGTGTGTGTGTGTGTAAATATACAGCGATATATACACACACACACACACACAACAGGGCGCATATAAAACAAGCGGCACTATAACGCTGTATATGATGAAGCCTTCAAACCAAACACCTCGAGGCTATCTTTGCGCATACACATCAGCTAGACTGTTGAGCTATGTTTCCACCGGGGAACGAAACCCAATCACCTTTTTATTTATTCGTATTTCTGCCCCCCTCCCCCCCTTAAAGCATATTTTTTTTTTCTCCTCCCAAAATTCTCAAATCAGATGGTATAAAGCGCACCACAAAACATACAAACACACAAAGGGGAGGTACGGGTGGAATGATCAAAGCTGTGCTGGCTGACGAACGATAACGACCTTTCTCACCGAATTCAATCAGCGCGCACACACCACATCCGAATTGCAGCAACGATTTGCTCATGAATGAGTTTCTCTCCCCCACAAGGTGAAATAAATAAAAAAAAAAAAGAAAGAAAAAACATTCATGTATACAGAGAAACGCCATCAGCATACACATACACACACACACACGGACAGATTGACGTCTCACATACTCACGAACGCAGTCCATTGCTACAGTGACAGCTGCATTTGCAAACGAGTTAAAACATGGCTAGCACGTCTGCCAGTGTTTGAAAATGAAATCCGAAACGAATGAATTGATGAACGACGTAACGAACGTAACGCAACGACATTTCGAGTTGTTATTAGTACGAACGCTTGTCAGTTGAAAAACAAAGACTTGTGCGGCAAGACACACACACACACACACCGCACAATGTCATGTGTGTGTGTGTGTGTCTTTATTGGGTATGAGAAGAAAATGCTATTCGCCCAGCTGCTGCTGATGCGTCTTCTTGGGAGTGGGGAGGGGGGATAAAAAAAAAAAAACTTTCCGTCGAGTGCTAATTAAATTCCCGGTGAACGACACGACTGATCGTGGCAGCCGCCCTTTTCTCTTTCAATCTTATACATATAAAGAAAATCGCTTTTCGTCTGCCTATGTTACAAAGGAAATCCGTTAGGGCAAGCATTTCTTTGCTCTCTCTCTCTCTCTCTCTCTCTCTCTCTCTCTCTCTCTCTCTCTCCTTTTTTTTAATATTTTGAAATGTAATTTTCTTTAAATACTGTATGGGGAAAAAGCGTGATGGCTCCTTCCACTTAACCCGCCCCAGCCGCTAACTCTCGTTGTTGCTCTTCTTGCCATTTTCTCGTATAAATTTTGGACCGCCCCCTCACGCACATTTGCTCTCCCGCTTGTTTTGGCCACGCTGCCGAGCTATGTTGTAAAGTGCCAAAGGCCCTGCTCCCCCTCATCATCGTCGATTACACACACACAAAAAGAAAAGGAAAAGAGGGGGAGGGGGAGCAAAAAGACATTTGCCATCAACGTCTCGGCTACTAGAATGATGATTGATCTATATTAAAGAAACATAAATGGACGTTTTTTTATTATTGTTTGAAGCGAAGAAGCTACTCTGTTAAACGATGGGCATCTTGTTATAACGTCGCTCAATAAAATATGCGGAAAGCAATTTTGACATTTCGAAAGAAAGTGCGTATACGTATACGCACGATTTTACAATATGTTGTATTCAAGTTGCTATGGTTGCGCATTCAAAAAATTGTTGTGAAATATATCACCGTTTCGGGAGGGTTGGCGTGCCAACAGCTGTCAGCGACAGTTTCAAAATGGATATACACACGCACACGTGATAATATAGCAGCCAATAAGATTTGCTACTGAATTTCGTGCGTGACGTTTGGATGAAACGATATACATACACATAAACACATACACACACACACACACAAAACAAAAACAACTGACGACAGCTTCGTTTGATTTACGCCTTCGACTCAGTTGCTGTTTATTTCCCTTTTTATATATCCGTTGACAACCTCGAACAAAATTGTGCATGCATTACGCACAATCCTTAGTTTCGCAAGTTTATTATTAGCTTTTCAAAGTTCACTGATCTTTTCACCTGGTGCCTCTTTGAATGTAGGCAATCAATTCTATTGCTGTTTTAATTACAGGCTGCGCAAAATGAACGTAATGACGGTGATGCAGCCGAAGATTCAAACGGCATTCTCAAGTTTATTATGAGAGTACTCAAAAAGCGCGACGGATGCCAACGTCAGACATCTGTACACCTACGCGAGCATTTGAATCTTTACCCTAGCAACACCTTGTCAACGCTTTTCGCTTTCCACAAAGTAGTGTACCGATAACCTCTAGTGCTACTATGTTAATTGACTAATCCAAGCGAATCAACGTTAAAACTCCCCCGCAAAAAAAAAAAAGAAAAGAAAAGCGAACGACAGTAAAGAAAAAAATAAATAAATAAAATGAAACAAATGAATAAATTGCGCGGGTGATTCAATTTCGTGATCGACGCATCATTGAGTACTCTCCTATTCGATACAGCGTAAAAAAAAAAAAATTTATAATACGGGCCATAAATGTTATTAGTGTCTGGTTAACTGTCTGGCCATGATGGAAGACATGGCAAAGACAACCTGCTGGATATATAATTTATAGTACAGTACGGTTATCAACAGCAGCGGCTCTTGTTATATATACGTATCTCTTCTATACACATAGCTGACCAGGCATAAATAACTAAAAAATAAAAGAAAAGAAATGTATATATGACAGTAGGAAAAAAAAAAAAAAAAAAAAGATTCATTATCTGCTTGCTATTCTATAGAGGGTGGGGCGATATATGGGAAAAGAAATATGGGAGTCTTGTTCTATTGCATGCATTCTTCGGATGCGTATGCGGAATGACTCGTCCACCACCGAACGCAAAAAAAAAAGGGGAGGAAAAGAAAAAAAAAAAATAAAATTCTGTGGGGTGGGTTGGGACAAAAGAATTATTTGAGCAAAAAGATGAACGCATGACGTGCACGTCGAATCTATGGATAAGTGTATTGGCAACGAGCCAAAAGCAAAAGAAACATCGGGACTATTGAAGCGGGAAAAGGCATTTTCGAATGAAAAAAAGAAAATGGAATACAAGAAAAACAAAACAATTGAGATGTTTCCCTGTGCGAAGATTTCGCGAAGCAAATGAAACATTTCAATTATTTTAATTATTCATCTTTCAGGATTTTAATGGGATTGCGCCCCCTTGTGAAAGCCAGACGACGCATGTAAATTTGCACTGCCGCTGCAGCAAGGACTTCAGCCACGTCAGACAAAAACATCTAACAAGAAGGACGCACAACGACATTGCGAAGGAGGGTGAAGTTAAGGCGGATAGTTTATCCCGTGATGTACACTTAAAATATATATATATATCCGCAATAATGTACATAAAGATTCGATAGAGTGTGGGGGGGGGGGAGGCGGGGAGGCGCAACTGTCGTCGCCATCGGGTCCGTTATTATTACATGTGTGGCAACATCATCATCATCCGTATCGATTTAACCTTAACCCCAGAACGTTCTACCGCACTTCTGTTTTATTTCGAGCCCATTATCTGCAGCCAACCCTCCCCCTCCCCCCCAAAAAAGAAAACGATCACTTGAAAAAAATCAGTTAACAAAATTCGTAATTTGTGCATCAATCCACTCGACGTTCGTTTGCATTACCTCATTTTTTTTTTTTTTTTTTAATACTTGATTGTTCTCATCCCCTCTCTTCTTTTAATATATTTTGTACATTAGGCAAACAAGGCTTTGGCAATGTCACAAGAGGCCGTCTCCTCAACACTTTGTTTTTTTTAAAGCAGCACGCACGACTAAACGTTTCGATCCCGAAGAGTACACTTTGTGTCTCAGCAGGTGGTTGTGTATTTTAATGGTTTTCTTAATATGCGCGCATAAACTCTTAAAAACATGCCTTCAACGTCGTGGAGCAAAAAAAAAAAGGGGGGGGGGGGAACACAAACGTGTTTTTTTTTTTTTTACTAATAAAGCACGAGAAAAAAAACAAAAAACAAAACATAACACGATCGATAAAGCAAAGAGAAGCAACACAAAACAGCGTGTTGTTACGCTTGATTATTTCGGTGTTACGCCGATGCTTCGGGTTTCTTCCCCCCCCCTCTCCTATTGTATACGTATCGTAACGTAAAAAAAAACAACAACAATACGTGTGCTGGGTATCTAACTTGTAACGTGTACGTAGAGCGTACACGCACGTTATAATGGGCTCATCGCATAGAACATCCCAACTTTGGCCGAAATTTCTTTTGTTGTTGCGAAAATGCAATTTCTTATTATTTTTTTTTTTTTATGTTGGCGCATTTACGTGTACGAATATTTAAGCTAGATGCTTTGTATAGCGCTGTTTTAAATATAATGAGGCGAAGGTACGCTTAGGGCGGAAATGCCGGAACAAGCTTTCGCAGGGCAAATGTATATAATAGGACGTAATGAAGCGGAACAAATCAATGCCAACGATAGAATTCCAATCACTGGTTGTCGTACACACACAGATGATTAACGTTAATTTGATTCAATATCTACATATAAGCTATTGATTTTTTCATTTTTGGCTTTTTTTTTTTTTTTTAACTTATTATTATTGAATCAAATTAATTAGGATATATGCTTGTTACGAGAGGGGATCTGGAAAAACTTTGATCATAAAAGAAAAAAAAGGAAATGGCTGTCAGAAATATCTCATTTAAAAGAAGAAAAGAAATGACAGTGAGATCGACTGTCTAACGTAATAATAGCTCACGCTCCGCAGGAGAGGAAAGCAACTTTGAGTTGCACACAAAAAGAGGATTTTTATAATATCTGCATTATTTTTTATTTTATTTTTTTTTTTTTTTTGAAAAAAGGGGAAAGAGGCAAATGAGGAGGGTAAGAACAGTCAACAAAAAGACTGACAAAAAGGGAAATATTTGATGAGTATTAAGATTGTCTCCTATATATCCCTGACGACTTTTGATGCTTTTTTGTTTGTTGAGTATTTCTTTTCTCTCTTAAATTTAATATTTTAATTCATATTATTCTGCTAGGATGACTTCTAAGAAGCCAATCCTATCGTCGACGCCTCCCTGTACTGATACGCTATTTATTGTGATTTATTTATTTATTTTTTTTTTTCAAGCAGCAGACTCCATTGTTTATTAAACAAGCTGGGGTCACCGAACACATCCTTTTAATTCCCTTTAAAGTTTCTAATAATTTAGTTTTGATTTTCTTTTCTTTTTTTTTATGTATTCAACTCGTCAATGCGACCCTTGTTTTATTTAAATGCCGAAAAATCTCGTGAAAGTAATCGATATATTTAGGAGTTGACACAGTAGATCAAGCCATCGATCTACATCAATTAATATCGTTGGCTATACCCCCAGCTGCAGTTCCATTTTATTGCATTATCTCTACACATATATGTATGGCATCATTCCCTTTTTTTCCCTATCTGTTTTCGGTGCATTCTTTTCATGTCCGTCGTTTTCTTAATGCAATTGAGCGAACCGACCCAAGAAAAAAGAAGGGCGGATGCCATTAACCGAGCCCCCCCCCCCCCCCTTTTCTTCCCAAAAATAAAAATAAAAACAAATGAGATGGATGTGTCCAAAGGGAGGCTAGATCTTTCCTGTTCTTTCATTTCATATCGTCGAGAAAATACGTCACACCCACACAAAGCCTTGCTGTATATTATTCAAATGTCTACTACCGGCCATTCGGTTTGTTTTGCGTCATCGATCCGAGTAACCGTACACGAGCACAAAATCAGGAAGAAATTCAGACAATTTCGTTTGAATAAATCCCTGAACGAAAAAAAAAAAAAAAATCGATTGTCCATTACAACTTGGAAAGATGCCAGGGTCAATATCTCGGGGGGAGGGGGGGGGGAGGATCGCAAAGAGGCAACAGAGTACCATCCGTACGATGGATATGTCCATCTGTGTATAGAACCTATTTCTCTATATACATCCATCTCGATCTATAGACTGCCGTTATTCACGTAGGAGCTGGCCAGAATGTAACGTCATTTCTACACCTACATTCCAATTCTAATAATAAAATAAAGACGAGGAAAGAGGAAAAAAAAAAAAAAAAAAAAGGATATAGTTAATCCTGCCACAGGGATAGACTGGCGCTCTGATGTGTATAGTGTTTATACACGTCGCTATATCCTTGAAGATCCAACAGGAATGGACATCCGCAAGAAAAAAAGCTTATAGACGTTGCACTAGATTTATATATAGGTTACTACAGAATTGATTTATCCTTTTATTTTTTATTTTTTTTTCTAATTCTGAAAAAAAAAAAAAAGAAAATAAATAAAATAAATCGCGCCAACTTCCGCCCACTATTTTCTGTTAAAACAAGGCGGGGATAGAAAAACAAAAAAACCCGATTTCCTGTACCTTTGTGTGTGTGTGTGTGTGTGTGTGTAGTCAGCATTTGGTGTAAATCGGAAAATAAACGAGTTGTCTGCGTGTGGACAAGACAGCCGATTAGGTTGCGTGTTACACGACGGCCAGCAAAGTCGCAATGGATTTATGTCTTTCCATTTTATTTCCTCTTTGCCAGTAAAGCCCAACGACCGCCGGCCTTCAACATCGACGTGGCAAGTCGGGAGGAAAAAAAAAAAAAAAAGGAACGACTGCGGCAAATACAAAAACAAAAGACGAGCGCACATTTTCCATTTCTCTCTAAAACAGAGACAAATAAATGAAGATGAAATGAACTCCATTTTGTTTGTCCCTTTCCTTTTCTTATTCGCTATATCAGGCCGGGAAATAATTTCAAAAATTGTGTCTTTCTTTCTTCCTTTTGTTTTTTTTTTTTTTTTTTTTTGCGCAGCGCAAACAACAATAAAATGAACTGTTGTGTGTAGAGAAAAGACGATATAAAAAAGAAAAAAGAGAGAGCGAGAGAGAAAAAAAAAATGTGGGGGGGGGCACGAGCGTTATTGATCTACTGCTATCCACAACGGAAATAGTGGAGGAAGGAGGCGCGTTTCTTGTGTGTGTGTGTGTGCGCGCAAAGCCTATCTCACATGCATCATAACATCGGAAATCTATCTTTCAATTATTTTTCTCTCTCTCTTTTTTTTTTTTTTTTCTTTTGCAACCATTCATTTTTGAACAAAAAACAACGATCCCCCCCCCCCCCCCCTTTTTTTTTTCTTCTTCTTTTCGTTTTTTTTTTTTTTTTTTTGTTTCAACCCTTTGTAAATAAACGCGCATTCACACAACGCACCGGAAACAAACCAATCGCCATTCAAAACACGTTGGCATAAAAAAAAAAATAAATAAATAAATAAATATGTCCAGTTGCGCAAGACATTGAGAAAAAAAAATAAATAAAGCGGACTTGCAACGACGATGCGAGATGAATAAAAGAAAAAAAAAATGTTTGACTTACCGACACTGGAGGGCAGTTCCCCCTTGAGGACTGGACAGGCACGAAAGAGTCCGACGTGGAAGACGACAATCAACGCGCGCCTCATGTGCTGCTGGCCGTCGGCGCCAACTTCTTCATCGTCTTCGTCTTGTTCTTCTTGACGCAACATGACCACTTCATCATCCATCGGCTGCCGGCCTTCGTCTTGAGCGTAATAGTCATCGTCATCGTCGTAATCGAATTCATCGTCGTCTTCGACGACGGGTGGCCGCGTCAGCGCTACCGTCGTCGCTGGCCGGCTCGTTCCAGCTGATAACGACGGGCTGACCGTCGCGTTCTCCATCGCGTGGCCAGACGGACGCTCCCAGTTCGATTTGGCCGCCAGGTCTGGACGACTGGTGGCGAAACCTGCGGCCGTTGCTTTCGTCGTGAGGGACGATGAAGATCTCGATTGAGTCGATGTTTTGGAACGGCTGGGAATCAAACTGCCGTAACCCGTTCCAAACAAGAGCGGCCAGTCTTGAGTGGGCGGCAAGTCGATGGGTTCCCACGTATCCACCCAGTTGGTGGTGCCGGCCAGAGCGGCCAGGGAACAGCCGAAAGCCGCCAGTCCGGCCACCAGGGCCAGGAAGGAGACGCATTTGTTGCCGTGAAGTCCTTCGTGATTGGACGCGTCTGTTGCTTGACGACCACCTGATTCCGAATCTTCTTTAGACGGACCGTCCGTCGTGCTCGTCCTGAACGATGCGTCGTTCGTCCTCGCGGACAGATCGGCTCCCGTCTCGATCGGAATGTCGGTCCGGGCAACATAATCCGAACTATAAAAACTGGGCAGGTCGTACAATCCGGGCTCGTGATTTGCCCGCGTTCTCTTCGTTTTATTAGCGTCGGCCACCTGCTGTTGCAGGCCGCTAGGCACCTGTTAAAAACAAAACAAAAAATTGAGTCGGCTCATTTTCAATTGTTGCGTGTTCGTAAACAATTAGGCTCTTCAGCGCAATTCAAACCCCCAAACTTGTTTTCAATTAATCAGAAAAGCTCAAAGTTTTCGTCTATTCTGCGGCCTTTGTTATTGTCCCTACAAGAGTTTCGCCTGCAAAAATGTGAAAACTCAATTTGGACTCGATTTCCCTTAGGATGTGCGGGTAAACGGTTTTGAATCACGAACGATTAAAGCGGACGCCGAAGCGCTTTTCGATTTGCCGCACGCGATAGTTTTTGTTGTGAGTTTGCATTTTTCAATCAAACGTTAAAAGCCTCCTAAAATTGAGGCAAGTTTGAAGCTACACCGTTTGCCACTTTGTCCTCTGATATTTAACTTGTTATTTTTTTAACTGCTCCAACTTGAGCATTAAAAAACAAAACATTATGGCCCGGCGTTAGCGTAGCAACGTCAAAGGTGATCATACAACGGTGGGGCTTGGTGTACCGTCTACCGTGCAAGTAGAGATTAGCATGTAGGCGAACAGCTACGAATATGAAAATTGGCTTGTCATGCATCTTTTGTACTTCACTTTTCGAGTTTGAACACACACAAATTTTGCCTGTAATTATCAATGGGCTTTTTTTTTTGTTCATTCACACCTACGATTGCGACCTTTCCTGACATCATAACACTCTGATTTCAAAAGCAAATATGTTTTACCGCCATATTGTTGACGTTGTTGTGCATTGCTGATGATGTGCCTTTCTTTTTTTTTTTTTTTTTGAAGAAAATTTCTAAACTACGTAATACGTCTACGTAGGAAAGACTTCTTCGCCTAACCAACACGACTTTTTAAAAGATACACTTTTCCTTTTTTATTTTCTTTTTTTTTTTTTTTTTGATCTTGTTGCTGCGCGTTGAACTGCAGGCGATAACACCACTGGATCACTTTTTGTTGAGGCGATCCTCTTGAGTCGTCGAGACACGCACGAAAAATGTAAAAAAAAAAATAAAATAAAATAAAGAAAAAGAAGTAACTTCTGCTGTTGACTTGCCCTTCGGGAGATGAACATGTAGGGCAAAAAAAAAAAAACAAGAACAAAATGCACGCGTGTTAAGGTTTCGTTGACAGTTGAGCAAAAATGAACAGCCAACACGTTGAACGTAGACAGGCAAACATTTGAAAATTGGCGCGATGTTTCGCAAAAAAAGCGGACAGTGTGTGTCGAACAAAATTACGAATGAAACTTGGTGTGGATAATGTCAGAAGCCGATTGGGTGAGGAGCAAACGAACGGAGAGATCCGGTTGCGCGGAAGAAAAGCCAAAGCGACTGAACGCCTTGGCGGACGACAGTCTAGTGATCCCCGTGCGGATGGCCTCACATCAGTAAAAAAAAAAAAAAAAAAAAAAAGAGGGGGGGGGGGGTAAAGAAAGCGGATGGGTGGAGAGGAAAAAGAAATGTCGACTGGGGTTCGGTGTGAATGCGCGCGTTGCAACTTTGGATCCGCCAATCGACTCCGCATCCAAACACAAATACAAATCCAAGGATACAAAAAGAATTGCAATTATGTTCTCCTCGCTCGTCGGTAACATAAAATATTTCCACGTGGAACTTTAGAATTTGCGAAAGAAAAACGTGAATATTCATGTGGCCGATTTTCAAAAGTCCAAATCGGCACGTGAATTATACAAAATGATTAATTTACACGGAAGATATCGGACCCTTGATTTCCTCTTCCATTCTTTTTTTTTCTTCCTTCCCCAAAGTGAGTATTGATTTCTATATAGCTCGCATCTATCTCCAGCTTCGTTGATACCATACGGGAGTAAGAAGGGGGGGGGGGGGGGGTAGGCAATAATGGCGTACATGTGTGTGTGCACATGTCTTCCACTATTTTCAGTGCCATTATTCCTCTTTTATATTTTTCTTAAAAAAAAAAAAAAAAGAAAGAATGAGAGAGAGAGAAGGTGACAACCATCAAAAGCGGATGTCTCATTTCCGGTTTCTTTTTTTTTTTTTCTCTACAAACTGTGGGGGGGAACGTGAAAAAGAAAAAGTTTCACGATTTCGCGCGCAATCGACTTCCTTTTTTTTTTTCTTTTCCATTTGGAAACGGCAATCTTTTTCTCCGTCTTCTACGTACTGAGTTTATATATATGATCAAAAGGTCTGCCATCATTGACTTGTACAGTCGCCCTGTGTCAACGGCGGGATACTTGATGCTGGCCAAAGGCCGCAAAAAGAAGAGGCAAAATGGTGTCGATTCACACATCGATTTTGTTGTTGAAAAAAAAAAAAAAAAAAAAAAAAGGAGAAAGAAAATGTTTATTTCAGACACTCTTTTTTTTTTTTTTTTTTTTTTTCAAAATGACCATTTCCCTTTCGCGTTTTTTTTTTTTTTTTTTTGGCTCCTAGCCGACGTCGTTTTCAAAAACTAGTCTTGTTGAATCGACTGTCTATAACTTTAAAAGAAAAACACGGGGGAAGTGATGGCCAAAGTCGGCCGGCCCTCGATGATGAACTCATTTTTTTTTCTGACATTTTCCAAAGGCCTTTGCCGATGTCTTTTTTCGTTTTTATAAACGTATATAGATGACACTGTTGAAGTCTCCTCTTTTTATATGTGGACATGTAGGAAACCCTGGAAGCCCTTCAGGGTATTTGATGCTCTCTCGCATCAATCTCGATAGTCTTATATCCACATCAAGGTAATCACATTCTTTCCCGATTTACTAACATCGATCTATAACTCCACGATCTTTTCTTTTATTACGGAATAAAGGGCGATTTTTTTTAAATCGAAAAATAAATAAAATAAAAAACAAACAATGTTATGGAACAATGCGGATCTTTTTTCGGAAGGGGGACGTAGCAAAATTTCCTCGAAATTTAATTATGCCTTAAAAAAAAAAAAAAATGTTTTTAAACCGAGACGAGTATGGATGCGTTTTAAATGCCAAGAGGATGTACGAATCTCTTTGGCTGCCATTATAAACGGACGCATGTAAATTGCGCGAGCAAAGAAAAACGTGAAAAGATATAAAGACAAACAAAAATCTAGTGACGTTTTCCTGTTGAAAAGAACGTGATCAGATTGGAAGCAATCGGATCAAGAGCCCTGACTTGTTTTTTTCTTTTTTCTTTTCATTTATTCCCTTTTTTTTCTAACAGAAAAGAATCTAGTGGATGTCCAGTGACTCGATAATAACCCGCGTCCCTCGTCTTATTCGGCCTACCTTTCTATTTATTTCCTATACACAGTTCCCCCCCCCCCCTCTTCTGTTCTCATCCATCAGTTTCTCTCTTTTTTGTTGCCCTTGTTAGTTGGCCAGTCATGAACTCATCAGCTCTCGTGTTCTTGTCCCCTTACGGAATCGACGGTGGACCACACTTTTTTTCTTCTTTTTGTATCTTTCAGTTGCTTCGGCCACGAGCGTAGAAAAGCACCGACGGTCAAAGAAATCAACGAGACGTACGTAACGAAAAATGGGAGAAGAATAGAAAAAAAAAAGAATGACAAGAGACGGACCAATGGGGAAATGGACCTCCACACACACACAGAAAAAAAAATCTATGTGTGGTCCAGCTGCTTCGTGCTGGAGTCTGTGAAAAGAGACAGCTCAGCAGGAGCAAAAAGAAAAAAAGAAAAAAAAAAAAAAAAAAAAGTGACTTGAATATTGGCCGGCAACCGTCGCCGATCAATGCTGTTTGTTTTTCTCTTTTAACCATTTATCACTTGTAATATAATAACAAAGCTTTTTCCCTTATTTACTTTGCCTACTTTTCTAGTCTTTTAAAGCTAGCAGAGGGCTTATATATACAGTACATTTTTTTTTTTTTTTTACGTGAATGATAGAGTAAAAACACAGAGCTCTTGTTTTTTATTTTGCGTGTAACAAGCAAAGAGTCGAGAGAAATGATACAAAAAAAGAAAAATAAAAAAAAAATACCCAACTCTTTTCTGTACATCAAAAGATGTCGTCTTACGATTGTCCAATCCTTGTTGTTGTGTTCTTGTTAACATCTTATCCTGCTCTCCGTTTCTTTTCCCTCAAACCCTTTCCTCTGTGTTGGTTGCCTTTTACGATTCAATCGATTCAGTCCACGTTACTCTAAACGTTAATCATTGATATTAGGAATTCGTCGTTAAGTTTTGATTTCGAAATGGCGATCTTTTATCGAAGACGACGTTATGTTCGAGAAAGGCCATCTCGAATCGATAAGGTGAACACTTGAGATGCTAGGATTGCGACCCTCCTTTTAATGGGGCAGGTGATGGTAACCATGACAACCGTAAGGTTGATGTTGTATTCTACACTCATTTGAAAAGGCGGCGGCTACGCAGGTGAAAGAACACATCTGGCTGTTGTTATGACAACATACCGCCCCAATAACTCGCAAATCGAACGCACACGGCTCTAACGCAGATTTCACGCAGTCAAACATCGAGAATCGATCACGTTGCCACCACCGCAAAAGATCGCATGTAGTTTCATACCACGCAAAATGGGGTATACATGTCAAATCAGTTTCAAAACATGGAAGATCATAGATGACAAACTCTGACACAGCAAAGTAAAACCCAAATTGGCAACGTCAATGAAAGCACGTGAGTGGTCGACTTGGCGCGCCTGTTTGGACCCACTAATGACGGCCGCCTGGCCAGTACTACAGGGCCGGCGGTTTGAGCCTATCATCTAGAAATTACACTGTCAAACATCAAAGTTGTTTTTAGATTTGATATTTTTTTTTTTTCAGAAAGACTCGCCGCCACTGGTGAGACGATACCCGTGATTTGCATACTGACTACCTACCGCGCATATTACTGAAAACCCAAACATAATTTGATTGTGGCGCTCTGGCCTCTTGACATGAAAAGCCGACAAAGTGTGCTCTCCTTGCCTCACATGGGGGCTGTATGCAGATTTCCGAAGTATCTCGCAAAGAAAAAGGCCAAAATCCTTTGAAGATTCGTCACCTCTTCGCGACGTCAGTTTGACATCTATCCGTCGTCTATATTGTGATTTATTTCGATGAATCTCTTGGCAATCCCACAAAGAAAAATGGCCGCATTTCGAACTTGTTCTTTTTGATGATGTAGGACTTTTCATAGTAACACAACTTTAGATTGAAATGGGGAAAAAGTTAAGTACAGAGCTATTATTCATGTGGTGAGGTGTGTGCTCGCAATCCAACGCCATCGATCATCCGGAAATGACCTGATGGCAATGGCACATTTATTCGCTAACGCTAAACGATCCTATTGTTTTTTGCCTCCCTGCCCCCACAAACAGCGATTCGAAGAAAGAGCAAAAGAAATTTTTAATAAAAAAAAAAGTACAAAAATGGACATGGGAGTAGCAAACCGATTTCCTCATATTGATTTCAGAGAGCTGTCTGTGAATTCACTGGGTTTGGCTTATCAAAAGTTTTGCGATATGCATACAGAAGGGCCATTATTGTTCGACGTTGGGGGGTTTAAATAAAAAACAAACAAAAAAACATCAAACGTTGAAAGAATTCGACTGGTATGAGGGTGGGTGGGGGGGATAATCAACATGCCGGCAGCGACGGCCCGGGCTACTTTGATTGATACTCGGAATAGTCTGTGAATACTAAAAACAAGACGAATTGTAGACAAGAGAAAAAAAGACGATTGGAACTTAAAAAAAAACAACGTCCCTCCGCTTCCCTTTCTGGGCCTTTGTGTTCTGATAAAGACGATTGACGGAACCACACAGGAAAAAAAATTGCTCAATTGCTCAGTCATGGAGGGAGGAAAAATCAAACGTGGATCGACGTCAAATGTGCATGAGTCAGTCGTTAGAAAAGCACAAAGAGAGGAAAAGACTCCGTGATCCTTTTCTTCTTCTTCTTCTAAAAGTTTTTCTTTTTTTTTTTTGTCTAATGAGAATTGGATGGTTTGAAATGCTGACGTCGTGTCTGACCTTTCCTTCTCATGTTTTTTTCTATTAAAGAAACGGCTGACGAAAACGTTTCTGTCATACAGTTCGAGTACTTGATACAAAAAAAAAAAAAAAACGAGTGAAATTCGTTGCGTTTACAACAAAAGTTTCGAATCCCGTTTTTTGTCTGGCAAACACGGCAAGGCAAGTCGACAACAAATTAGCAATACCTATAACTGTAAACACAACACGTCAAGACGTATGTTACCAAAGAGTTAACTTGTTTTCGGTACGTTCGCTTACGCGTGGCGGGAAATTGGAAAACTTGCCAGGGTTGAAATTGCCATACGAATAGAAACGCGCCCATCTGCAGCGATGGGATGCGTGTCTTGCTCTCTTTTACGTTAAAAGTCTGAACATGAAAGAAATGTAATCCGGCTTTATCGCAAATTCAAATGAGACCAAAAAAAAAAAAAAAACGATTAACATGAGATCAGCTATCCTATTCTGAAATATCGCAACACCTCTTAACTTTACTTCCCACCAAACTCTTTTCAAATAGAGAGCCGCATAATGTAAAAAAAAAAACAAAAAAAAAACAAAAACAAAGAAAAATAATACGCAATACTTCAAACGAAAAGGTGCGTGTTTTGACTAGGTTTTCCGTATGTACGCACGCCATTGCGAAGGAAACATCACTATAGTGACATCACCTAGAGACGTCGGCTAACCGAATTCCGGACTCTTTCCTTACGCAGTGGTTCAAAAACCTCTTGACAAGTCTACAGCAATCAATCTCTATAGTTTTAAAGATGTCGACAGCTGATTGCGTGTCTTTCTCCGCACGACAATTACGAAGCGAATGATTGACGAGGTCGCGTCGCGAGCGCGCTATCCATCAAGCTCACGAAAAAGAAAAATGGAACGACTTAGCGGCAAACGCATCCAAAAATCACGAGCCCGCTGATGAGGGAATCGACTATACGGCGTTGGGCAAATGAAAAAAAGAATCAGATATTTGTTAAACAATTATCCGTGTACAGCTCGCTGTTTAACGTTAATGATTCACTAACCGTTTCCCTATAAGCCACACGCTCTTTTGCGTCGCTAATAAATGACGTTAATCACTTTGTCAAACGATTTGCACGCGATGCCGTTTGTGGCTTTATTTCGTTCCAACAGGCGGCCGTCACAAGCCCCCCCCCCCGTCCATGCTCATCAAATTGTTAATAACGAAAAGAAAAGTGTTGCCCTTGCTTACACGCCCGCTTTAAAAGATTGAAATGGGAAAAGCCAAAAGCTCTTTGGGACGCTGATCCGCCGCGAGTGCTACCAAATAAATCATTAGCCAGACATCTTAAAGAAAAGCTCATATGCCTCCCTCGTAATGGGCTGTCAAGGCAACCGTCCCCATTTCTCTTACGAGCTTATTCAACAGTAGCGCATCAAACAGTTAGAAGCCTAAATGTCAAAACTTTCTGATGACAGACGCACGTCTAAAGACATTTCTTTTTTCTAAGATTAACTAATTGCCTCGGTGTTTACAACTCGGCGCGTGCAACAACTTGAATAAAAAAAAAAAAAAAGGATTTTGAAAAAGAAATTCAAAGGAAATATCATGGGGGGGGGATGGGCATTCGTAACGTGAATCGGAATGATGTCGAACATCTTTTGCTTTGATGACACGATAATATGGAAAAAGTGAGGCAACATGATATAATCGACGTTTCATCCATTGAACAATCGACGCGTTCACGTACTCCCCTTCCCCAAACTATTCTGTAATTAAACTCCGGAAGTGACTCATAATTTGTGTGTTTGTTTTTTCTACGACAATGAATCATGTCTGGAGATTAGTTTGACAGGACTTTTCTTTTTTAAGTCGTAAAATGCAGAATTACTATTGGGACATGTTTCGGATGACTCCCCAAAGGCGAGTTGAAACTGTCGTGGGAAAACAGAGAGGACATTTTGTAAAACAAAAAAAAAAAAAGAGCAAAGCGGTGACAGGGTAAAAATCGATTTGACACGAAGTACGACAAGAAGAGAACATTCACGTGCAAGAAAAAATAATAATAATAAAAGGAATGATCTACATGACTAACACAATTAATTGCGAGCAGACGAAGTTTGCTGTCATTCGAAAATGACGTGTAGTGACAAACGCAGGCTTAGTGGAACGTTCATTTGCATTTGCAAATACATTTTGAATGCGTTCCGAGAAAAAGATATGATGAAACTTAATCGACAACTTTCATAGTGCCTAGTTTTCGCCTGGACTGCATTTCACGAGCATTTTAACGTATACATTATCATCGGTGCCCTTCGAATAGCGAAGAACGTCCAAAAACTTTATTAGCACCCCCACTTTTCAAGAGACTTTGGCTAAAAAACAAAACGACGATCAGCTGAGGAGCAGACGGCACTTGACGTCGCTCATCGATCGTGAAAATTTGAATTAAAACTCTACTTTTCCATCAACATTTGATGTTTGAAAAAAAAAATAATAATAATAATAACAAGAATGGGATGGTAGAGCACACAGACACGCGCAAGTTGACTGTATCAAGGACTTATTCCAGTTGCCCGGTTTCGTTGTACAGTCTACTTTATTCATCGAAAAATTCATCCGCAGTATCCGCTTGGCGATGGAGCCAATTGAAAAAAAAAAAAACCTAGGGTGTTGACTAGACGAAAGCCATTGGGTTATCCCCTTTCATATTTTTTTTTTAGGTTAAACACGGATCGATAGAAGCAATTTTTTAATATTTTTTCTATAAGCCCTTCGTGTTATTGTTTTTGCCCGTGAAAACAAAAATGAGGAGGGAGGGATGTGGGTTATGACAGCGCAATCGAAAATGTTTTGAAAACTCATTTGAACGAACTGTATAATTACCGCAATCCGATAAGTAATTTTGAAACGGTGTAGCCTTCGATACCAATGTTATGAAAAAGAGGGGGCGGATAAAAGGAGGGTAAATATTGATTGACTGAATTACTTGTTCCAGAGAGTCAAGGGGAAAGGGGTTGCGAGATTACGAGACTTGAATTTTCGAAAAGAAAAACAGCTGATTGCTAACCACCACAGAGATACGCTACCAACAAGCGTGTAAAATGACGAGCTTGATTGCACAAATTCGTTTGAAGTTTTGGAAAATGAAATAGCGAACGCATCGTAAAATCGTGTTTTTCCTACGTCAATAGCTCAGCGATATCGTCCCCCCCCCCCCGGAACGCCCTTTTCATTTCGTATATACATGTACATCGCAATTCTTCTTTTTAAAACTTCATCAATCAATTTTCATCGTTTTCCTTCTTAGAATTACAGCCAGTAATTTGAGTACCTCTATGTAACAGCCTGGAACATGAACGTGGCGCAATAAAAAAAAGAGCGAATTGAAAAAGAATAGACCTGCCATTCAGAAACGATGTAGAAAAATGGGTTGGCAATTTACCACATTCCTCTCAACTTGCGTGATTTCGATAATACACGAAATGAGTTCATTGGCTATTCTAAATCACAAAGAACGATGCAAAGTCATCAAAATACAAAGGGAAAATAAACGAAAATGAAACCGACAACGGTTTGTAAATTTACAAACTACGCAAACGGAAAGGACTCGACAAATGCTTGCAAGTTAACGTATGGCCACTGGTCTAATCCTCGAGTTGTGGCGGTATTGTTTTTTTTTTTTTTACAAAGAACAATCGTACCAAACGAATGCCACTTGAACCCTGTCTTCCCCGCATAACAAAGACACACACGCAAAAAAAAAAAAAACGTTGAAAAATACTTGTTAATTTTCAACGCTCTTAAGATTACGCGCAATGGTTCGTTAACCATCTCTTTTAACTTGATTATCAAAAGAATCGCATCAAAAAGAAATCCCCTTATCGTATTTTATAACGCGAAACATGAGTGACCTACTCCGGTTATCTCCAAACGTCAATTTACAAAATATTCATCGATGAGATGAAATGAGATCTATAGATCAATGAACAGCGAAAAGTTGGCCGTCCCAATTACATGAAAAAGAAAAACTATGACCCCCCCCCCTGCTGACACATTCCGTTAAAATCTTTGACTACGTCTAAGTGTTATTCATCAATTAAAAACGAGACGTTGCAGCAGAGTTCGATGAGCAACGGTCCGTGAATCATCGGCCAATTAAAAAGGAAATGAAGAAGGTTCCTCAACTTTGTAGATTCATCGACTCTTTTCGGCGCTTTCTCATTGGGAGAAAATGATTTTTGTTTTTAAACAAGACGCTTGCGTTGAATGAGAGAAGTGTGACGCTCGTTTGTCGTCCCATCGTTGGATCGCGAAACAAAAGGAAACATTTGCGAAAAGAAAGCGACAGAATAGCGTGATAAATATGAAAGAAAACAACAAGCTTTTTGCTCCGCACGTTCACTACAAGAATTTTTTAAACTAGGGATCCGCTATGCAAACGGAGAAGTGATCAAGAAATCGATTGGGCCGATTGAAAATCACGAACAGTCGATTCTCCATTGATATGGAAGGCCATCGGCATAGCCATCGGCTGTTATTCCGTCTCTTTTGACATAAGAATATATGACAGCCGAAGGGATTCCAACATTCACATTGCGCACGAATTGAAAAGGGTGATGTAAGCTTTTTGTTCTTCGTGTTATTCAATTTCTGTTGCTTAACCTTCTCCATCGTTTTTGATGTGCGAATGCCTCTATTATTCAATTTCACGTCGCAAAGTGCTACTGGAATTCACGAGACATTTCTTTCCAACAAAAACAAAAAGCCAAACATTTAAACACAACAAAAAAAATAATAAATAATTTCTACGTCGTACAACAATGTTTTGTTTAACATCACCGTTTTCCTTTCAATGATGGCTAATACGTTATGCCAAGCTGTTGAGATGGCCGATTGCTGGTTGGTAATACTTGAACCACGTGCGGTCAAGAACTTGGGGTTTCAAAAAAACACAAAAGCATACTGAGAAAATAAGTGCGCGACGTCTCCTTCAATCTAGTCAGTCGACATGACGAAAAAGAAAAAGAAAACTAGAAAAAGTTGATTGGCAACCGCACAGTATTGATCTCTCTCTGTGAACGCAGTCTCAAGTGGGGAGCTAGTACCCAAAGTTGTACGCATACATGACCAGTGAGAAGATAGGAGAGGTTGATAGATACAGGACGCGGTAGTGCGTGTGTTTCGGTCAACTCCAAAGACATCAAACCTTATCTTTTAGATTTACTTTTTTTTTTTTTTTTTTTTGGTCTTGATACCACTACTACAGATATTCGTGGCCGTTTTTTTTTTTTTTTCAAACAGAACTTTGACTCGAACAGTGGCGCTGTGCGCGGACAATGTATGGCACCTATCGCGGAAACGACGATCGCTTAAACTACTTCCTTTATTTTTGGAACTTTCCCCACCTCATATAAAAGGAGAGGGACGTCATTAAACCGCCATCTCGAGTGGCCCATCTCCTAGCGACATTTGATTGCTACATGTAAAAAAAGGGGTCGTATACCTTTGCTATACGTTCCAATATTCTGTCCTCTACGTGGACGGAACGCTGCGGCTGTCCGCACGGGCCAATTGACACGCCCGACACGCAGACGAAACAATAAAAAATGAACGATGTCGTCGTTAGATGGTCGTAACTCTATCATACACACACAAAGGCTCCCCCCCCCAAAGGGCTGACGTCCCTCAATCAGCAGCTTCGCTATATCACATATAAAGTTCTTTAGGCATTGGACAATGCAATGAAAAAGGGGATAAGACGTTTGACAAAAGAAAAAGAAAAGGGAAAAACTTTTCAGTCAGTTGATCGTGTTTTTTATGTGACGAAGCGCTTGAAAATTGCGCTCAAATTATTGAAGTGTCAGTTTAAATTGATCTGCTGTCATGGGCAATTGATGAACTTTCCATTAGCTGCAAGTTGATGGCGCTGAAAGTTTGGTCTCTTAAACAAGTTTTAGAGTTTGTTGTAAACGGATAGCGTTATTCGAAGCGCACCTGCTAATTTAACGCGTACCATCAAACTTGAACCTGTTTTCGAATGCACGCGTCTACAGTTTCCTTCTCGTTTTACGATACATTTCCTCCCCCTTTTCTATTAAACATAAAGATAGCGCCTCCGAGGTGGCATGTGAAATGAATGCAAAGTCTTATTCAAACGAGCATCGATCGCTTTTATTCTATAAGACTTTTAAAACCAAGCTGAAGATTGGCAGCAACCGGAGCTGCTCTAGCGTGTGGCTGGAAGACGATAAAAACAAAACAAAAAAAAATAAAAAATAAAAACAGAAACGCTAGTTCGGCTTTTCTCTTTTTTAATGACTGTTCTGAGAGGTGAAAAGACGAAGGGCAAAAGGCTCATCCGGCTTATAGACAGCGGGCGCATTATTAACATACATTTCAACCTTAATGATATGCAATATGCAGATCCAAAAGATTATTAAGTGGCAAAGGACTTTCCGTGAAAGGCAAAAGAGAGAGAAATAAAAGCAAAAACCAATAAGCCGAAAAGGCAATTTGAGGTTTAGAAACTAACAAGCGTTGCACGTTAAAGGGTTGTCTAGGTAACGAAATATTCATAACATTTCATCTGACTCTAAAGGGGGGCTAACTTAAAAAGGAAAAGCTCGAAAGAGTTGCTGCTATTTTGATAACGAGCATTCGTCTTTCACCGATCGTTATCGGGCGAACAAAAAATGTCTACTCCGACAAGTGGCACAACGAGAAAAACGTGTTCTTTGAATTGTGTGCGCATTGTTAAACCGTCCTTGGAATAATCGTAAACGTATCGTAACCAATTATTCTACAAGTACTGATCTTTGCGGCAATTTGATTTTAAAAAGTTGCAACCGCATAGGAAAAAATGTTTGTTTTAAAAAAAAAAAATTCCATGTTAACTTGTTCGCTTATTTTCCAGTTGGTTTCATGGAGGATTTACGCATCAAAACACAAAGTTTGCGGACAATTATATTGCGAAAGTAAAAGATTCGATTTTCTAGTCTTAAAAAAACAAGTACATTGTTGGTTTTCTTTAATTATTTAATTGGGAGAGTTTTGGATTGAAATATATATATGTAGTGTTTTGTTTTTCTGTTTCTTGAAAAACAAAAATATCGAGTCAATAACATGACAACAGAGCCACCTTTCGCTGAATTTCTGTACTCGAACATCGAGTTAGCAACATAGTACGGATTCAGCCGCGAGGTGGCGCTGATACTAAGACAACAATCCAACCAAAACATTTTACTTTATGATACAGCTTACAGAACAGAGTACGCAAAAGAATGAACTAAACGTGGGATCTAAAATGGGTTTATAATTTTGAATTTTTTTTTTCATGTCAGGTAAGTGGGGAAGGGGGGTTTAACAATTCCATTGCTCTCGCTACAAAGGATCAAGCGATCCTACAAAGAAATGAAACCTTGTTGGTTTTCCATCCTTTTCTTATACAATATATAAATCCAGTGCTTTGAATGCACTCCGCCGTCCCCCCCCCCCTCCCCATTCTGGTGGTCAAACATCGTGTTTCAATTTCAGGGAATCAAATTATTTATTCTGTTGAATATGAAGCAGAAGAAAAATAACAATACAAAAACAAGCTGGCGCTCGCAATTCGTAAAGAGGAAGCCTTTTTTTCTTTTTTTTTCACATACATCGCATTTTTCCTATCTGCCAGTAACTTTAACATCCCTCCCCCCGCAAAAAAAAAGCTTTGGACAATATATTTGTTTTGCAAGGGAAACGAAATGATTACTTCAATCCGCATTCTTTTGCATTTCAGACGCTTCGCTGAGTTACGCAGATTGAAAACTCGCCTTGTTGCAACGTGAATGTTCAAGGAAAACCCAATAACTCTTTACTTGTTTGTATCACGCGTCCTAAAAGAAGCATCTACGATTGATTAACCACCGTCCCTCGCCGCAAGTTTACGCAACGCCCAAACCAATTTAGATCTGCGATCTCTTCAACGAATCAACCCAAAGAAATACGTACGCTTATTGAATCAGCATAAAACGTATAGCCAAACCAATAAATAGAAATCAACACTTCAAAAAAAAAAAAAAAAGGCCAGCGAATAGGCTAAGAAAATAGGAAGTTTTCAGTAGTTCAAATCGATGACAAGCAGCCAACAAAACCGACAGTAAAGAAACAACATCCTAACAAAAATGGGTTCTCGATTCCCGATTCTCATCACGTATCTATATGCCTCTTTTTCTTTTTGGCCTTTCGAATAAAAAGCCACTATGATCGACAAGATACTGCCGTGCGGGGGAAGACGAAAACAAAGAGGCAAAAAAAAAACTATCGTTTCCAAAAAGAAAAAGGATGGCTGGGTGTAATGCAACTGGCGATAACGTCAGTCCTTTACAAATAGTGAGGAGAAACTTTCGTGGGCAAATGATAAGACGCGTGACATTTCCGAAGATTTTGGACGCGTGACAGATCTCACGAAATTTGTTTTTCGGGGGGAGGCAAAGTTTCACGACAAATCCCAAAGGCAAATTTCGTGTTGTACTTGCCCCAGCTTTTTCCAACGAAAACAAACAGAAGGCAAAAAGATTTTTAACTGACAACATGCTTAACTTTGTCTACATAGTGAATGGTGATGGCCTTTTGTTGGCTGGCAAGTCATGAAAAATACAATCTGTGTTACTCTAAACCGAGAAATTGTTTCGAATGGCCGACCATCAATTAGCCTAATCCAACAAACACAAAAAGCTACTCAAAATTCTTCGCTGTTGCTAATAACTATGTTTGTCGTAATGCACTCGTGCAGTTGGGAATGGCAACACAAAATGTTTGAAATGCCAGGCATGGAAAGCATAATTACATTCGACTTCGGGCAACAGGGAGTCATGCTGGGCAAAAAAGAAAAAATGGCGTTCGCTTACCCCACATAAAAAGGAGAAATGACGTCGGCAAATTTGAAGAAAGTCATTGTTCTGCGGCAATCAGTTGTTTTCACTTGAGTTCCACACGTAAATGTACATTCAGTTTTTGTCAATTGACTGATTACACTCTGTTTTTTGACGAAAAAGGAAACAAGATTGACGTTCGTAGGCTCCAACGTTTGTTAATTAGAGAGATGGGGTTGCTCGGCTTCCATCACCTATGGGGCGTTGCTAAGGCAAAAATGGAAACTTAAGAACTTTCGAACTAACTATGCAAGTTTGAGTTATTTTGGGTTTCTCCTCGTTCGTGGCACATTTTAATTTACAACAGTTTGGAGAAAGCTTTTTTCTGGTGACGTTCATTTCAGTCTTCTCGTTAACGAGTAATGACAAGTGATACGGTTGATGTTCTTAATTGGTTTCACCCCAAATGACTCCTACGCTATCTAGCGGTCATATTTTCGAAAAAAATGTCTTTTTTTTTTTTTTTTTTTTTTTTTTTTTTTTGCACTTGATGGATTTTTGCTACGGAACTGCGGTTCACCAATTAAAATTTAAAGTGCGTTGAGATTGTTGATTCCAAATAACGCAAAAACTAAACTTAAATAATGCAGTAATCTAAGCGTAGATGTCGCCATGCTTATATGTAAATGTTGATGGCAGTTTTGATGGCTAATTTTTTCGTGTCTATTTGTTTGAAAAGCTTTCATCAGTGTACATCTAACATCGTGGGCGTACTGCGCAACAGACGTGTCCGTGGACACAAGAAATGATCTGGAATAGCCCTGGTGGCGGATTCGGCCCAGCTTTCATCCACACTACAACATCAGCTCAAGACCCGGCCGGACGCGGGTCCATTTCAATTGTAATATTTAAAAAAACGAAACGGTCCAAATTTTGTTTTAAGCCGATGTTTGTTTGTATTGGTTTGTGTTTTCTTTTCCGCATTAATATTTATCTCTAGTGTTTCATTGCGTGTGTATGTGCCGACGTTATTACCATCGGAATCAGATAGTGTTGGATCCCGTGTTAAGATGAAGCTATTAATTCACACCGCTACGGGCAAGACGGCACTAATTGCATTTTTGATTCACTTGGCCATCTCCGGTTGGTGTTTTACCGGATCCGTCGCCGCCGGTGGCCAACATTTCCTGCGGACAATGGAACCAAACAATTGGCCCAGCAATCCAACTAATAATCCAGCTCCGCTGTCCGCTACTGGCGGAACAATTGGCAACAGTGCAACTATTCGAAAGCGTTCGATCTATGCTGATTATCCTGGACGTTTGCCTTTATCAACAATGACAATGATGAGAGTGCAAGAGTCAGCCCTTTACGCGGTTCAATCCGCCGTTCCAGCAACGGCTTCCGCTTTGGTGTCCGATTCGTTAATGAAACGCGTCTCGCTCGGATTGCTCCTGCCGCACACGACGTTCAGAGTTCGCGAGTACAGCAAAGCCGTCCAAACTGCCATGAACAGTTTGCGTAAACAGGATCTCAGCTTCATCAATACGTACCGGTTTCAAGTCTCTGATATCCACACAGACATGCTCAAAGTGAACCCCAGTCCCACAGGTAAAAAAGAGTATATCTGAACGTTGGCCAAAGTCAATGCGCAGCGTGTATTTGGGTATTGTTAATTCACCATAAAGAAAACTATTCAGGGAAATGAAGACGAGATTGAAAAGACATATTGTTGCAAAATTCAAAGACGAATGAATGAACAAAAAGAAAACATCGAAAATGAGATTTGTTATGTTTGGGGCTAGCCTGATTCGTTTCCGCTAAGGAATGAAGATGTAGCAACTCAATCAATTTTCCGCCTCGTAGCGTTATCTCTGTTCCACTTCTATGCTAACGAAAAAAAAAAAATAAAATAGAAGAATAAAGAAGTTGCGGAAAAACGGATTTCTCACAAGGGACACCAACGGCCACAGTGATAGAACATTGTAATTTCTTTCTCATTCGGAGGCCTAGGCTCATTTCCCTCGTACATGATGACACGTACAGATCTAAAAATATCTCCTCCCGTCATGTCTGTCATTGACACGCACTCGGCCAAACTTGTGTGTAAGGAAGATTAAGAGTCTCAAGAAGAAGCAACAAAAAAATAAGCAGACGGTCAAATCGCTAATGGTATGTGTCCTCAAACACGTACTGCAATATCTTACAGTGCGCAAGACCGAAGTAAATGATAAACTGATGGACCAAAAACAAAAATGATTGATTATCTTATTTCGTGGGGTCTGGTTTTAATGTGCACGTAAAGCTGGACAGACTTAAAATAACGATGGAGAGTAGTGCATAATATAGTCATTCCGTAATGCATTATGCTTGTCATGTAAACCGTTAACGCATGAGAATCCATCAGCACGGAGGTTGATGTTCCACGCGATCACGGCCTGCTGTTTGATATGGAAAAGTTTGGGTCCAATGTAGTTTTAGTTTGATAAAGGAAACTGTTGGATTTATGTCACTTCTAGCCGCGTATGATGTATGAGCATCAATCAAGAACAACTGCACTTCACCTTACGAAGGCACAAGCCGACTACTTATCTATTCTAGCCTGGCATTATTGATTTTCTTTTTCGTAGAAGAATAATAACTACTGCCGGGTTTGTTTGAAACAACACCAGTGCTTTATATAAAAAGGCTTTGATAATACCTGAAAGAGGAAACCAAGTTTATAATGAAACCAGCGTAGAATCAATCAAGAGGGTGAAAGCTAGGAGAGCAAGTAAAACATCTTTGCTCGTGTGAGATGTGTTCATTTAGGTGCTGGCGTGATTAATAAAGCCCGGCAAAAGGTCTCTACGTACAGGAAAAATGAAAATCATCAAATAAAAGATTTTTTTTAGACCCGTTTTCAAGTCAAATTTAGAAGTTCATCTAAGCACATCAGTTTCTTGCTTTGATGATTTCCAAGAAAACAGATCATTCTTTCAGACAAGTTCAGCGTTGCTTTGTTTATCAAGTGATTTTCAGTCACGTTTTTGGCCTGCCGAAACGACAACACTGAATTATCGGGAGATTGTAGTTCGCCATGGTAGGAGTGTGACAAATCAAAGCTTGTGGGCAAAGAAAAGGATATCAATCGAATTACGAGAACCGATCTCGTGAAGTGGACCAACGCGAGCACGAAGCATCTGACAAATGTGTCCCTATAGGCTCAATGCCGTCGAGTCATTTCTCATTCTTCGGGGACTGAACAGCACAAAAGACCAGAAAACAACCCAAAGAAAATATCAGAGTATAGTCGAATTGTTCCAGTCGGATGCGTGGAATGTTTCTATCCGAAAGCGCGATTGTCTAGGCATTGTCTCGTGGTCCTTTAGTTTTAGTTTTATTGCGACAAAAAAAAAAAAAAAAAAACACAATTTTCTATGCAGCGCTATAGTTCCATTATCCATTCGTCCTCGAATTGCAACTGTTAATCAATACGTTTCTCCATATGGAATCTATCCTCCAGGAGATGACGAACAAGCTGCCAAAGATGTCTATACTCATACGAGTCTTTATGAATAGCATTACCAATTATATTCGATATCTACGAATGAACGTTTGACATTCATGGATAATGAATATCTTTTGTATGGCAATGATGATGATGAGCTTATTTGGATTGAACGCACAGTTAACATATACTGAAGAGATAGACGTCTGAATCGTTATCTGAACATACATCACTGACAGCCCTCAATCTCTTCCAGCAATGGATGAGAACTGACACTTGCTGTATTGAGAATACTTTCTGTTTATATGTAAATATTTGTTAGAAGAAAAGAACCTCTTTATCAGAACTGCTCCAATACCCAGTAGATTTCTTTTTTCCATGTTTATTTCTTTTTTTTTCACAAAAAAATGGGACACAGCCTTGGAATAGTTTTAAAAAAAGTGAACGAGGATCGAAACTCCCCCTCCTGGAGTATAAAGTAGTGTCTCGCAACTGGACATTCCCTGCTGGTTATGTTATACAAGCCGAGACGGTTATGTATGAATAAAGCTGTGTCTGAAAAAAAAAAAAACGATCGTCGGACTAGCGATGACATTCTCGCATCGTATAAGAAATATTTCGATTATAGGCAAGTCTGGGCGAATGGTTGGGCTGCGGTTGACATGAGTCGAAAGACGCCAAACTTTGAAATGGAATTGTAGTAAATGGATATACAGCCAGCATAATAACATATCAAGATATTCCATTTTCACGCGTACTTTTTTCCATTCCAGTTTTGAAATGTGAGTCCGTGTCAAGATTTATGAGGTGATCAGAATTCACTGGGATCGTCTTCATTCAAGATTAATTTTTTTTTCTTTGTGAGTAAATCCGTTGGTGAGCGGAAACAGTTGTCAGGCAAAATTAACTTGATAACGGTGAAACGACTAACAAGGAAATTACTAAGACGTCCAGCTGGCAGCCGGATGATAAGCGCTATGATTCTTATTCTCACTAGCCTCTTCATAATACATTGAGACTTTCATCATTTTATGTCAGGAACAGCCATCATTCTTAAATGATGTGGTATGGTGACAATTTTAAATTCGAACACGATCTATCTGTCTTGTAGACAACGACCCCAATATAAAAATGTAAAAACGTCAAAGCGTAAGTGATTGGTTCTATAAGTCAATGGGTTGGCTATATACGATTACGTTAGAGAAAGAGATAATTAATTACAGCTATTTACCAAGCGTTAAGCATTGACAACTCTGCTGATAAATACACAAGTCTAAAGACTTCGTTTGCATGTCTATGAATTATATTCACGTAGCTACACGTTACGTGCTAGACAAGAGCCCCACAGAAAATTTTAATAACATCTTCTCAAACGAAATGACGTTTCTCTGCAAATAAATTTCAAGTGGACAGGTATTGGCTGTTAAACACAGTCTCTGTTTTTATCCCACCATCTAGCGTTTATCACGCTCCAGTATTTATTGGTCAAGCCGGTTGTCGTGTTGACTTCACGCGGTTCGGGCTGTCAACATCGAATGGGGATCGTTGTGCATCCGACAATCGATACACTACAATACATTGGTTAAGCTTGTTTTGAAAAAAGACTGTTGACAGGCCAATTTTCCCTCGATAGCTTCCGGAAAAAAAACACGTTCGATATCAAACAAGACTGTCTAAATAATCCAAAGTTATTAATCGATTGATGTTAGTCGTCGCAGAACGATAAGTGGGATTTTATATAGAAAAGAGACACAGGGTATTTCCTGCTGAACTCGTCGAGACGTGCCGAAACAGAAGTTCACTTTCTGATACCGATGGTACAACTTTTGCCAATGTAATGATCAATTTCGTCGGGGCTTCGTCTTATTGCCCTCCTATATTTAGAAAGTTCTAAAAAGCCTTTGGCCGTATACAGACAAAAGTATACGAATAAAAAAGGCTTCTCGAGCCCTTGATTGTATCGCCGAATGGAGGCATACAACTTTTAAGCGATATCAGAGAAATCCATCCAACATATTATACGATCTACATTAGGAAATGTGTGCCTCGTCCAAATACACATATCAGCTCGATCTCCCCCCCCCCCCCTTCGATGGAGATGATGAGTTCTAATGGGCACGATCTTAGAAGCGCTTGCCCTTATTCGGCGTATGCACTGGTTGATCGACATGTCAATACCAGGTTGTCCTCACATTCATTGTCAGAAAGGAAATCCTATTTAAATGGCATATTTGAATACCATACCAAGCGAAAGGGTGAAAATGTGTTCCTCGGTTTGGGCATTTTCAGACGAGAGCTTATGCCAAATAGATGCTCATACATCTCGACTTGAAGCACGTAAATGGGATCAGCGTCTTTAAGCGTACGACCTTTAAAGCACCGAGCAGTAGTGCTCTTGCTCCCAAGTCTCATTAACTTTCATTCAAAGAAGATTGGCCTGGTTTACCGCCGACCTGCATTGGCGTGAACGTGTTGGGCAAAAAAAAAAATACGTTACTGGCTCCCTCGTGGGGAATGACATTAGATTGACTTTCGCAGTTCCTGTTTTTAACAAAGGAAAAGGCTCAATTGCTATCGAGAAAAAGAGATAGATAAGATTGGTAGGGTGAAAATTGTATAAGAAAGGAGTTGAAAAGATGGCTGCACTTTTACATAGGCTAAATATGATAGCATCCTGAACTTTAAAAGCATTTTGATGTAATCCACGGATATCCGCATATCGATTTTTACTCTGGGTGTAGGAGCTGGAAGAAACAAATGACTTGCATTAGAGTTTTTGGAAGGCAGCACGAGATGTTCATAACACCCAACTGAAATTAAGTTCTAAAATGTGCGTTGTACAATGAGCTCTCGAAGGTACCTCATTAAATGCAATTGCGTTTTCAACTTGCACAATGAAACTGTTTCAATTCTCAAATGTTTCCAAAATGCTGCGATAACTTCCATGGAAAAGAGTAATACCATTGCGTAACTGTTTAAAAGGTCTTCCTCCCCAAAAATTCTTTTTATTTCACGTAACTTCTTTTTATAAAAGCCACTGGGGAGAAATGCTGGTATCTTTTGCAACGTGTTCGTTTATCGTTTATTTTCTACCACGATCGATCCAAAAGAAGGATACGTCTGGCAAGAATAATGGGATAACGACACCGAACTTAGTGCTGTTCACTTGTACATCGAAACTTGTCTGAAGACATTTGAATATACAATCGAGGTCGACGCCCTTGATCGAAAATACGCAACTCACGACTGCAGTGCGATATGTTTGATGTCCTTTAGCCTGTGATGAAAATGTACTAATTTGCGCTTGATTGTATACGCAGCCATTCTCGACATGGTATGCGAAACGTTCTTGAAACGTAACGTCTCGGCCATCTTGTTCTTGTCCAATACCGAGTTGTACGGACGTAACACGGCGGCTGCTCAATATTTTCTGCAGCTGACCAACTACTTGCGAATTCCCGTCATCGCCTGGAATGCCGACAATTCTGGATTAGAAAAGGTAAATACTTCATTCACAATCCAAATCATATTTTTTTTTTGTTCATTTTGGCAAATGGTGAGCTGTCCCATATACCGGGACCTGTTTGAACGTAGACGAATATCCGTCAGTCCGTTGGCCAAGAAATATTAGGCCAAGAATTATCATCAAGTTCGATCGATCGTGGCTAAAGCTTCTGTTATAAGCAGAATAACATACTGTGATTATATGCAGACACATAAAGCTTTATACATTATTCTTTAGAACCTTTTTGATGGGTTTCACGTGTCGCACCCGAGGTGACCACTCACGGCACCTTTGTCTACTGCCAGCTATTGTAATGTGAACCTTTAGATTCATTTCTTTTGCGTTCCTAAAGCTTCGTCAATGAAGCAACAAGGCCAACCTCTCTTTTTTTTGCGTTGTCCAACGATGATTATTATAAGTAAAAAAAAAAAAAAACAAATGCCAAACACAAAAGACCAAGAATTATTGTTCTAAGTTACTTGTAGCCCTACGTCGTTTCTTCTACGTAACACAACGGCGCGGCTTATGCGTTAGTGAAGAAGGAAAGGGAGCATCTCTTAATCGAGCTGCAAAGTTATGTTAAATGTGGAGACTGTGTCACGAACTAAGTTAAAACGTATGGAGTCATCTGTTTGGGATATGCGGATATCGTGTATCATGTCAAAAGGAAGAACAAAACTCGTGACTTTCATATTCTCGCATCCTCCTAATAAATTCATCGATAAAGAATGTTTTAATTGCGCATGATTTATCAGGGAAAGGCTTAGAAATGGAGGTTTTAGGCGCCCATGTCTCGTGGATAAATACCGTGGACTTCAGGTACAAAAAATGGTATAAATATCCCTCACGACCGCAGTCTGAAGAAGGATTTAATCATTAAAACCCGATTCAGAAATGAAAGTACTGCATGATAAATGTTAGGTAGAAAACAATTTTCGTTTAATATCCAAGGAAATATTGTGAATTCCTTGGTTGGCCATGATCCCTCAAAATAGGAGAATTATTGAAATGCGGAACAGCGTTAAAGGGTCTATCTCCGTTGACGTCTAGAATCAATACTTTTCACGAGACACACACAAAAGCTTGCCAGAAGAAAAAAGAAGTATTGTGTATATTACAAAAAGCCAATACACTGAAAGTTGACTTGGTGTTGTCAGTCCAGCGCAAGATTGAGGTCGAAAAGCCCAGCGGACAATGAATGACAGTGGACCAAAATAAAGGGGAAACGATGACGAAAACCATTTTTTGGATTGGCCGTTAAATCTGGTTGTTTATCATAACTGTAACGGGAATAAATTAAAGCTGTTTTAAACACTTATTTCGTTTCACGCAAGACTCAATGGCATTCTGCGGAACAAGTGTAAATAAAGCTAAACTTGTTCTTCTGCTTCGACAAGGCTGTCTTGGTGACAGCAAACGTTTCCCCTAGTGTTTCTTAAAGCGTATACTAATGTGGTATCACGGAGACGGCCCGTCTGCAAACGATGTCTTGCATTTTGTTGCAACTGGGCGGAAGGATTGGTTCGATGCCTTATCTATAGTAACGACTCAATTTAACGACCTGATGACACCGTTGCCAGCCACTATTCGCAAAAATGAACTATTAATTAATTCGCTTTTAATAAAAACAAAGTCACCTAACCTCAGAATAATGTCCAGCGGTTATGTAAGAACGCCATTGTGCAATGAAAGAGATACAAAGTCGGCAAATTAAACTTTTGCTTTTCACTCGACGTGTTTGTCTACTTGTGCACGTTTCTCAAACAGAGGAGTGCTGGAAATAATTTGGTCATCCAGCTGGCACCGTCGGCGTTTCATCAGGCCAATGCGATGCTCTCGCTTCTCAAGCGCTACTCTTGGAAACAATTCTCTATAGTCACATCGACCGTAGCTGGTTACCGTGAATTCATCCAGGCTGTCGCTGAGGCCGCTTACAAATTTGAATCGCACAACAGTTACAAGTATATTCAAATTACATGAAAATTCACTGATAATTATAACATCTATTTGTTTAATGATTGGATAGGTTCAAAATATTGGGCACAGTTTTGGTAAACAATAATGCCAGCAATTTAGGGAGTCTTTTAGGCACCGAAGCGAGGATCTTACTGCTGTATTCGACTCGCGAAGAAGCACGTTCCATTCTGAAGACGGCTGGACAGATGGGCCTTGCAGGTGACAAGTACGTCTGGATCGTGACGCAGAGCGTTATCGGCAGTACTACAGAATCGCCACCCGAGTTTCCCGTCGGCATGTTGGGTGAGTTCTTTTGATGAAATCATTCCCTTTTGATCCGGGCAGCCCGACTAGACGTCATTAAAAGAAATGAATTATAATTAACATATTTAAGCAAGGTAGAACAAGAAATGACGTTAACGACATGTCTTGTGCCACTGTTTTTTTAATGCCATTGAATACATGGATGACGTGAACGTGCTGCACTAATCAGATAACAGATCGTATTGATTTTGAATTCACAGGTGTCCATTTCGAAACGACAGACAATCAGCTGACCAAAAGCATATCTACTGCTCTCAAAGTGTTTGTCAATGGAGTGGAGGCCTTTCATCGCGAATCAAATTCGTCCTCTTTGCTCAGTCCGAAAGTTTCATGTGAAGACTCGGCATCAACTTCATCGCGCTGGGCTCAAGGCGAACAACTTTTCAAGTCAGTAAACATTTTTGTGTGTCTGTTACTCGGTTATCGAGCCAGATCCATTGCAGTGGGGCACTTAGAGTGTCAAGTTCCCTATTCATACGTTTAAGAACTAGATATCAGGTGCAAACGGTAATTTGATCCTATAAAAGCTGGACCCTGTTTCTTGTTTCCACGACGCACGGTGGGGGTGTCACCAAAAAAAACGAATCAATATTGTCAATTTACACATTTGTCCATTGGCCAAAGCAAACAACAGCGGAAAAACGCAAGTGTTGGTCCAACTGTACGAGTTAACGCGATTATAGCCTTTACGGTAGTCAAGTTTTCTCGATATAGAAGCATTCGGCTATTGATTTGAGAGAATTCCACGTTAAAACAGTTTTATACTTACGTGGTACACCAAAACTTGAAAAAGAAAAACTTTGCTTTTCCTCCCAGTGGTGCTGCATTTTTTATTTTACCCTTTTCTTATGCTGGACCGGAATTGAATGCGGAATTCCTTTTCACTGCGTTTTATGGAAATGAAAGCGGTGGATGCAGAATTCCTTAGAAATATTCTTGATAAGCTTATTTTTCCCCATCATCTTTTCAAGATATTTGCAAAATGTGCGCATTGATGTCGATCCCGGCCGACCTCCGTTGGAATTCGACGCCGATGGGACACGCAGTTCGGTCGAGCTGACGATAGTCAATTTGCAGCCGAGCAATAGCGGTGGATCGGGCAGAGAACTTCTATGGAGACAAGTATGCCTTTTGTTTTCCTAAACAAAAACAAATGAATTTTTATTCTTCTAAAACTTAAACTGTTTTCTTTAAATGATTGCGTGTTGGTGATGGCAGATCGGTCATTGGCATTCTTGGAAAAAGGACGGACTTGATATCCAAGATATTGTCTGGCCCGGTCACAGCCACGTACCACCTGAAGATGGTCCAGATAAGTTTCACTTGAAGGTAGCTTTCTTAGAAGAGCCACCTTTTATTAGCATCGTGCCACCTGATCCAGTTAGTGGCCGATGTCCTGTCAGCCACGGAGTACCTTGTCACGTTGGCAACCACGTCCCACTAAACGGGTCAGTCCACGTTCTACACCGTGTTCAATGTTGACTTTTTAAAGAAACGTTGATTGAAATTGTTTTGCTCGTTTTAACACGTTTGGATTGACGTCATTCCATGTTCATCGACTAATGCCTAATTTAGTTTAATTAAGAACTAGAACGTGCAACCTTTCCGAATCAATCAAGTTAAGACTCAACTAGCTCTAATTCAACGTAGATAAGATTTTGAAATATGAAATGGGTAATTACTGAACTGTTGAGCATGCGGCAGGATTTCGAGTGGTATCTACGTCACGTACCGTGATGATTTGCGTAATCTGCTGTAGTCTAACAAATGAACTGACGTGTTTTAGGGAAAGCGATCTGGGACATTCTCCCCGCAATGTCACTCAATGTTGCTCCGGTTTCTGCGTCGATCTACTGGAAAAGTTCAGCGACGATCTCGGATTTACTTACGAGCTCATCAGGGTAGACGACCCAAAGTTCGGCACTCACGTGGTAACATTTCAAGTAGCATGTTGGACCTTTTTTTTTTTTAATAGACGCCCACGAAATTGATGCCGTCAGCCTAGTAGAATATCAACAATGCACTCTATTATACACGGCAAATAACCAGAGGGAATTGCTCTATCAATAATGAACCAGAATGGAAGGTGGAACGGGTTAATGGGAGCACTGGCCAATCGTAGAGTGGACATGGTGATGACTTCCTTAACGGTGAACGCCGAGCGTGAGCACGTCGCTGATTTTACGATTCCTTTTATGGAGACTGGAATCGCAATTTTAGTGGCCAAAAGGACGGGCATCATCTCTCCTACCGCGTTTCTAGGTACACGTCATTATTGCGCTCAGTAATAGGGAATTTTTTACGTACAAAAATTTGGATATTTTGAAAACAGAGCCGTTCGATACGGCGTCGTGGCTCCTTGTCGGCGTCGTAGCCATTCAAGTGGCAGCGTTGGCCATCTTCCTTTTCGAGTGGCTCTCCCCGTCAGGGTACAATATGCAAGTGAGTCACTAGATAATTAATTCAATCAAATTTCCTCTGAACTCTGATGGCCTAAAATGATTTTAGTTATCGGCCCCAACCAATCAGCGTTTTTCGCTTTTTCGGACCTATTGGCTCGTTTGGGCGATTCTGTTCCAGGCTTCCGTTAATATCGATTGCCCCAGAGGGTTTACATCTAGGTGAAACAATATATATATTTTTTTTAAATTTCTTTGTTATCAAAAATTGTTCAATGCACTTTGAACAGATTCATATCGAACGTTTGGGCCACTTTCGCCGTGGTCTTCTTGGCCATTTACACGGCCAATTTAGCAGCTTTCATGATCACGCGTGAAGAATTCTACGATCTGAGTGGCGTCGAAGATCCCAGAGTATTTGACGATTTATGGAGCATAGAATTTTTCCTTTTTTGTGTTGACGATTGGCCTTATTGCCCCGACAGCTAATCAGCCCCAAGAGTCACGAACCTCCGTTCCGTTTCGGCACCGTCTTCAATACTCATACGGAAGCTACGATTCTCAAGCACTACAAAGAGATGCACTATCACATGCGCAACTACAACCTCAACGAAATAAGCGCCGGCATCGACTCTGTCAAGCGAGGGTAAATAACAGGCGCCCTAGTGCTACGAAATGACATCCCCGCATTTATTATTTATTTTTTACCATGGTGTTTTTTCTTGGCTCTGTTTGTTATGGACAATGGCCGAGCTCCAAGAAAGAGCAATTATCAATTGCCATCCCACACACAAAAAAGAAATCTATAGCAAACGTAGCGGAAAAAAATTGCATTTGGTCAGTTATTGGCTTGAGAAAAATGGATGTTGGTTCTATTGTGGTTTAAAAAAAAAGAAATTGATTGAGACCAAATAAGTTTGGGTACACAATATAGATACGTTTCTTAGTAATCTAATAATCGACGCTACGGACTGATCAAATTAAATCAACAAAGAAAATAAAATTTCTCGCTTGTCATCGCTGCCAAAAGTTTTAAAACTATTTGGCTCAATGTTTTTTTTTTTATAGAAGAACAACCTTTCGTAATTGAAACTTGTAGTTTGTTTACGTGATCTTATCCTTTGTGTGCACAGTGAATTGGATGCGTTTCTCTACGATGGCGCAGTACTAGACTACCTAGTATCCCAGGACGAAGAATGCCGTCTTTTAACTGTCGGATCGTGGGTAAGCCAATCAAATTGTTTGTGTGAATACCTTTGTCGTTCAATGACATTTCAATTTCCGGCCAGTACGCCATGACAGGTTATGGAGTCGCCTTCCCACGCGGCTCTAAATACGTGGCAGCATTCAACGAAAAACTTCTAGAGTACATTGAAAACGGTAAAAGATAAGGAATTTGAAAAGCTAAGTTGGTCATTAACACTTCCGGATGTTCAAGGCGACGTGGATCGATTACGTCGGTTCTGGTTAACAGGAGTATGCAAACCCTACAAGGAGGAGCGTCAGTTTTCCGAGCCGCTTTCCACTGAGCAATTTCTTTCCGCCTTCTTGTTGCTTCTATCCGGTATCGGATTGGCCTTTCTTCTGCTCGCTCTCGAGCATATTTATTTCCATTCCATTACGACCCCATCTGACCTCACCGACGACTGGGGCTTGTTGTTCCCTCATTTCCATTGTAAGTTTGAGCAGCGTTTTCATTATTTGTTGGATGCATATCTCAATGGATTCCGTGATTGTTTAGAACATGGGCAAATCGTTGACGTTCCGCGATGCAGTTTTCGAGACGCAAGATCGATTGCGGTCTCATCGATGTCGCGACGCTATATGTCGACTTCATCTGCGTCGTTTGAATTTGCAGTTGGACTGCGTAAGATCAAGAGTCCGCCAACTGGAAAAACAACTCGGCGAAAGCAATCAGTTTATCGGGTAAGGCTATATAGACAGTCCCGAGCAAAGGTTAAATTTCGTTTTGAAACGATTTGTTGTAACAGAACTGCAGTAAATGATGAATCGCAATCAGTTGAAGTGGAAAAAAACTTGATTGAATGTCAAGCAACGACTCGGTAAGTTGTTTTTAGTACATGACTTGTTTGTTGTAGCGTAAAGCATTAATAAATTGTTTGTACGGTACGACCTATAGAGAATTTAATACATTTATGTTCCGTTTGATGCAGCCAACTGCTGGAAGGAATTCCTGAAATGGAGACCGTCCTATAGCGTCCATCGACGGAACATTAGGAATTAATTTTGACTCTCACAATCTAATCACGAGTTTCTAAGATTACAATCCTGCCAATGGTGCCAACGAAAGGTAAACACGACCCTACCTTCGCAAGGCAGCCATCAAGATTTTTTTCATTGTTGTTTTCCACCGTTAATGATCAATATAAACAGACGGAAAACGGGCAATAGAACAAGGTGTGCCAGTCAAACGATAAGAAGTCGTATATACCTGTAAATTACGTTCAATACAAAACAGGAAAATAAAAATAGGGTGTCCATTTGTGAATAAATTTATTGCCGACGACAGTACACGATTGTGACGCTTGACCGTGATGACGCGTGATCGGTTGTCATTACGCACGAAACCAGTTTTTGCCTGAAATTTTCTCCCAGCGCTTGTGTCAGTCAAGAAACATCCAATAGTAAGTGGTTACGGTTAGTAACGGTCTCACGCACTGTCAGTCTGTTGAATAGACAAACGCCTAGGAAAAATCCCATGACTTTTTCAGTTTCCTGTTGTCAATTTTTTTCACGGATATATTGCTCAGTATGCATTGTGGTTCATGATGGCAAGGGTCGTAGCTTTTACAGACGGCATTGGTTATATAAGAACGCGCATATCGAGTTTTATCAAAACGAAAGCGGTTGGCTCAAACTGAATGCTTCCCCATAAGAAATTATGGCGGTTTCGAATGATGGGAAAACCAATCTAATTTTTGCCACATCTTGCGGTTTGAGTCGGTGATTTTGAATATTAATCGAACACAGTCGGGCAGGTCTTGTGACTGCCACCTCGTCACGCATTTGAACGTGAATTGTTTACACTTCCTCAAACCACGAGTTGATTTGATGTCTTGTGGGAATGTTTGGGTTGCTAAAAACCCAAACAAACTCTTGTGAATACCCAATAGTCTAAAGTAAATAGTTTGTTGACGTATCGGCTAAAGTAAGGCTTACTAGAATGAAAATCTACACGGCGCTTGCAATCAAAATCAATTCTTGAATTGATGATGCCACTTAACTATTCATGTTGGTTGTTTCTATTATTGCTTACACGTATTCGACTTGGCTATTGCATTCATCAAATTAAGGACATCTCAAGGAATATAGATGCAGCTAATGAAATTAAAACAACCCGGAGAAATAAGTAAGTCCGACGACTGGTTTAAAGCATGTGAATCTACTGGCCTTGTACGTTATTTAATTTATACACTACCGGAATGAGAAATGTGAACATTTAACTTTGCTAAACCAATAAGTGCTGTATGGTAAATGACCATTATATTATTCATCACAAAGCGTGACAGCTATAAAATTTGAAATCGATAATATATCCGATTTTAGAAAGCCAAAAAAGAACAATATCGTCGGGGAATATGTGGATGTCTAAATAAACCACACTTTGTTTTCCAATAATGGATTCGTACCGGATGACTTGGTGTGGCATCAGAATATTAAAAAACTCGCGTAGACGGACGAATGAATGTCAATGCATCTATTAGTAATCAAAAGTTGATGTAGACATGTTTAAGAAGTCTGCATTGTGCGAAGTCATGGCTACTCCACAACTAAAAAACACATTATGTATTTGAAAGAAAATCATATAAATAAAGGGACCGACAATGTGGCCAAATCATTCAGCAGACATAGTCTTTCGTTAACTGATTCAACGCGTTAACTCTCTTAAGAAAACACTGAGCTTACGGGTAAACTTTTGATTTCATTTCCGATAACATCTGTACATAGTACCTCAGTCTTTTCAATTTTGAAAATCAATCCGACCTAAGTGGTTGCAAAAATCCTGCCGATGAACAATTTTTAACATTTTCTGTATACGATAATTTAAGAAAAATGAAAAGACCTATTCAAAACGGGCCCAATGGTTCCACCTTACCAGTTGAAGAAACCGAAATAAGTCTGGAATCGAAAGGATCCTATTACGGATGGAAGCGAAAAGCGGAATCGAAAGTCAAAGGAGCTTGCACCGTCGACCTACTACGAAGACGATTCCCGATCACCAAGTGGTTACCCAACTACAATTGGGACTTTGCCATCTATGATTTCATTGCAGGAATTACCGTGGGCCTTACCACTATCCCACAAGGAATCGCATATGCGGCTGTCGCTGGATTACCCTTACAGGTAGAGGATTTTCATTGGTTTTTCAAAGAGATTTCACACTAATAATCCAGATTTGAACACAGTACGGGCTGTATTCAGCTTTTATGGGTTTATTCGTCTATGTGATCCTGGGTACTGTCAAACAATGTTCCGTCGGCCCAACAGCCGTTATGTCTTTGATGACGTTCTCATACGCCAGTGCAGGAGGACCTGCGTATGCAATTCTATTGGCTTTTCTAGGAGGTTGGCTCGAACTTATTGCAGGGCTGTTGAATCTAGGTTATTTAGACTAATTTCTTTGTTCACTTCAGCATTAAAAATGTTGTTTGAAAAACATAGGATTCATGGTGGAATTCATTTCGGCTCCAGTTATTTCTGGATTTTGTTCGGCTGCTGCTCTAACTGTTTCCTCGACACAAGTGAAAGGCTTGTTTGGTTTGAAGTTCAAAGGATCTTCATTCGTCGAAACTTGGAAAGGATTTTTCACTAACATAACGAAATGCAGTCCATGGGATTCTGCTCTAGGTTGTTCCATGATAGTTATTCTTCTCTTGATGCGGGTAATTAATGAAAGTCAAAGTTTTCACGTTAAAGTTTATGAAAGACTTTCCTTTTTTTCTGGCAGAAATTAACTTCTTTAAAGAATCTTGGGCCGTTGAAGAAAGTTGCTTTTCTCCGCTATCGGGCGATTGACAGCAGTTTGTGGTTCATTGCAACGAGCCGTAATGCAATCGCAGTCATTGCTGGCTGTTTAGCTGCCTACCTCTTGGAACAAAACGGTTCCAAACCATTCACTCTGACAGGTCCATTTTAAATCTTTTTACACCCATCAATTTATTTCTTAATTTAATTCTATATGAACAGGTGACATTCAATCGGGACTGCCCCCATTTGGTTTACCTGCTTTCACGGTTAATCGCACGGTGGGTAACACGACAGTTGTTTTGGGATTTTCCGATATTTGTTTGGAACTTGGAGCTGCCATTGGTCTCATTCCGCTCATCGCAATTTTAGAACAAGTTGCCATCGCCAAGGCTTTTGGTATGACAAATGTGTATATTACATGTCAGAATGTAAGCGTGAGTGATTCATGGTCACAGCCAGTGGCAAGAGGACGGACGCTACACAAGAAATGATAGCGTTGGGTGTTGGAACGATCCTCGGCTCTTTCTTCGGTGCCATGCCCGTCACCGCTTCATTTGGACGGAGTTCAGTACAAGCCGCAAGTGGAGCCAAGACACCCCTAACCAATATTTATGGAGGTTAAAGCTGTTGTAACACAGCGAGGAGATATTGATTATCTTCAACAACGTTTATCTTCTATATTACAGGCGTCCTGACTTTGCTGGCTTTGGGATTTTTAATGCCATCGTTGGCATACATCCCGAAAGCCATTCTTGCATCTGTCATCATCACGTCCGTCATCTTTATGGTGGAACTAGAAGAATTGAAACCGATGTGGAAGAGCAGAAGTGAGAACCACAGTGTTTATTATACAAATTCTGCAAAATGAATTTTTTTTTAATCATTAAAGGGGTTGAGTTATTGCCTTTCGGGGTCACGTTCCTTTGCTGTCTCTTTATCAACATGGAATACGGCATCCTTATTGGAGCTGGCGTCCATTTGCTCTTGTTAGCTTACATGGGGAATCGCCCTCACCCTAAATTGATCCGACTGCCCGTAAGCCATCTAATAATCCATTTATTTTTCTCACTCTTATTTCACGAATGTGTTATGAAGGGAAACGAAGTCACCGAGGAAAGAGTTATTGTCAAAGCCGATTGTAATTTGTATTTCCCGGGAGTGGAGAAATTCCGGCGGACCCTCAATGAAGCCACTGAAGTCGATGCTGAAGGGCGCAGTCCTTGCCTGATGGTCGATCTCTCCAATTTAACAGAAATTGACTACAGCGCCCTAAAGGTATGAACGAAAAAATATTAAAAGGATATTAAATCTCTTGATTGGTCGATCGGTTTGTTTAGATGCTCAAGTCCGTGGCAGCTGAATGCCACAAAAAAGGACAAACGGTACTACATTTCGTCAATGCCACTCCCAAGGTTGCTAAATCTATTGTTTGCACGCTACCTTCTGCTGACATAGCATTTCTACCCAAGGTGAGACTAACGTTTTTGCACTAAGAAGACACGGGCTGCATAATTTGCAAATCTTGTTGTCAAGGTGGAAAAGGATGATGCCACGGACGATATCCACATGCAAGAAATCACGCCTTAGAGCGCTTGTGTTTAGCCAACAAGTTTGATTTACATGATGAATAGCGCTTTACTCTGCTACAAATAATACCTTCGTGTAAGGCGAACAAAAATAATTCCTCAGGCGGGGGGGCTAGTTCCTTAGCAAAACAAAATTACAATGCCTCCCAGTGAAACATTTGCCTGAATCACTATTGAACTGTTTGTATATAGTTAATGCTGTTAAACGGCTTGGGCTTAAAGCGATGAATTTAGGTAAGTCTCTGCTCTGAAAATTTAATCTTTTGTTTTTCTGTTTTCGTGTTTGCATCATCTTTAGAAGCCTAGAGCTCACGTGAAAGTAATCTACGTTTTCCTCGTCATTTCGTAATATTCTCAACAGTTAGAAATTGTATATGCACATGGATATTTGTAGCTTTCAGCTGTTTTCTCATATTAGGTCAATATATAAAGCCAAACTGAAAAATATGGAGAAAGTATCGTAAACCTCTATGGACACCATGAAAAATCATTTTAGGTCAGAAAAAGGGAAAAGTCCCATGGTGAAAAGAAAACTTTCATTTAATAAAACGATTAACAAAGACAGTCTTTATGTATATTTAATCCAACAGCTTTGACTCGGATGCATCTCGTCAAACCATTACATGCTTATTTTGTTATTTGAGAAAAACAAAAACAAGAGCGGATAAAGCGGATTATACGGTTGAAGTGAAAGGTGAATATTATGACAGTCCCTAATTCCACTTCTTGCATGCTGGGTTTATACAGGTAAAAAACAAAAATGGCTTGTCATGCAACTGTGCTTTTACTTAAAAACAAAAGCAGTTATAGCTTTTTTTTATGTGTTCTAAATGAGAAATAGCCTCGGCCTTGTTCTCCATTTGGGTCCGCTTTCTCTGCTGGCCGTTAGGAAAAAGGTATTGTTCTTATTAAGGGCAAGGTGTACAGTCATTTTACAAGGGTAAATCGTAAGGGTCACTCCTCGTCTGTTAACACTGTCCGTAAACATATACCCCACTAGTGTACTTGGCTTTCGTTAGCCGATGAATACCCTATTTGTTTTCAAAGCGTTCTTGGAATCAGCAGAGTGCGAAATCAACCTATGTGCTCTTTCAAAATTATGCATTCAAGCTCCAGGGTATGGCTTTCTGGCGTACGTGGCTGCTGTTAACGGTGAACGAATACTACGAAATCCTCTTTTGGTCTTTGTGGTATGAACGTGCCTCCCTGAGTACGTCATCAAGTCAAATGTTCGTGATAAGTATATACGTCGATTTGTTTTTTGTTTATACTGTATTGCGATTTATCTTGAAATTTAATCCAACGAGTGAAACAACAAAACAACATGTTATCGCTATATTGACATAATGGCGCGATCGCGCTGTCCAAACCCTGTTTTGACTCCAGTTTCTAAAATCCTATAATTACTTATCGGCCATAGGTGGCAGTCTTTTCAAAAAGGGGGAACGATAAAAGGAGAGTTTCACCATCACGGCCAGTTCAGTTCGACAAGCCGAACGGTCTGTTTCGTATTCTCTAGCCGAAGTGCAAGGCAATAAGCCGGAACTCGGTGTCATTTTTAGTTGGTGCGGCAATCAGCACGTTATTAACTAATAAACCGAACATTGGCCAATGACCCAAAATGCCGAACGCAACTGGTTCAGCAAAGTCTATCGATTATCGTGATGAGAAACAGCAAGAAAGGTGTGGAGAACCTTTGATGAAAGGAAGAAATTCAAAAGGTACTTATACAAATTCAAGTCTTTGCCTTTAAAGGGAAATGTTAATATTTAAATGTAGGCTAACAAGATAAAAATGCTAAGCTCGTATTCATTTTCTTAAGATGTAGATAATATAACACCGGATGGAACGTCTTTTGCCAATCCATCGAACGATCATTTTTTCCTGTCAAAAAGTCGGGACCAGTCGAAAGTGAACGGATCGACGAGAAAGAAAAGATGGCAGAAAATTAAAGGGGCGTGCAATATGCAGCTCGTACGTCGCCGTTTACCCATCGTGCAATGGTTGCCAAGTTACAATTGGAACTATGTCCTTTTCGACCTTATTGCTGGCATAACTGTTGGTTTGACGATAATCCCGCAATCGATCGCATACGCTGGCGTTGCTGGACTTCCTTTAGAGGTTGGTGTTTGATTACGAGTATGACTGAAACGCGAGCTATATCTAATCACGAACTGACCTTTTTGACGTGATAGTATGGTCTCTATTCCTCTTTTATGGGCATGTTTGCATACACGGTATTTGGCTCTGTAAGAGAATCGTCCATAGGACCAACGGCCGTCATGGCCCTCATGACGTTCTCGTATGCCAACGAAGGCGGGGCTGCTTACGCAGCACTTTTATCATTTTTGGCTGGAGCAATTGAACTTTGTGCCGGCTTGCTTAATCTAGGTAAGCTTAATTACGGATATCCCCTATTAAATGGGAGACGTGTTGTCAACTTTGGAACGGAAATTGGCAAAGACAAAAGGAAATAATGTCTTGGGTTTGTGATAGGATTTCTGGTCGAGTTCATATCAGCCCCAGTGATCTCTGGCTTTTGTTCGGCTGCCGCATTAACTGTCGCCTCAACGCAGGTGAAAGGCCTCTTCGGATTAAAATTTAGTGGATCTTCATTCGTCGAAGTCTGGACTGGATTCTTTACAAATCTGTCTAGTATTAATCCATGGGACGCCGGATTAGGTTGTTCCTCAATAGTCGTCCTACTTTTGTTACGGGTTTGTTTGCTATCATTTTCGAGCAAGTCTAGACAGCATGCTAATCAGTACTATAATATTCCAAATAGAAACTGAATGCATTGAAAAGTCTTGGGTCCTTGAAGAAAGTGGGTTGTCTTCGTAATCGATTTGTTGACGGTTCTCTCTGGTTCATTTCAACTAGCAGGAACGCAATTGCCGTCATCGGCGGTTGCGTTGCTGCCTATCTATTGGAACTAAATGGCCTAACTCCGTTTACACTCACAGGTTGTTATTCTTTAAATATTATTTACGTATATCTTGAATAAGAGTTTTTTCAAATTAAAGGAATGTTTTATTTCACGATTAATTTTCATGATATTGTTCAATCAACAGGTAACATCAAGGCCGGCCTACCTTCGTTTGAATTGCCACCGTTCTCGATCAACAAGACGGACATAGACGATGGCAATAGCACAATTTTCTTAACGTTCCCTGAGATATGCTCAGAACTGGGCGCTGCAATTGGTCTCATCCCGCTCATTGCTATTTTAGAACAAGTTGCCATTGCCAAGGCTTTCGGTAATTCCATTTACAAAAAAAAACAAAAAATATAATTACATTTGACATCTACAATGTTTAACACTTTACACTTGTTCTTAAATTGAAGCTTGTGGCAAACGAACCGACTCGACGCAGGAAATGATTGCTCTCGGTATTGGAAATATCCTGGGCTCGTTTTTCGGTGCTATGCCCATCACCGCCTCTTTTGGGCGGAGCTCTGTTCAATCCGCAAGCGGAGTTAAAACACCATTATGCAACATTTATGGAGGTCTTTAGCCTTTGTCTTTCATGCAAGAAAAGAAACTAACTAATTTCGATGTTTCAATGTCCTTTAGGTATTCTGGTTCTATTGGCTTTAGGCTTTATGATGCCCTCACTGGCATACATCCCGAAAGCGATTCTTGCATCTGTCATCATCACGTCCGTCATCTTTATGGTAGAACTGGAAGAGCTGAAGCCCATGTGGAAAAGCAGACGTATATATAATCGGACGGTTTACATCCGGTTGACAATAATATACTTAATTACCTACCGTGTCTAATAACATTCGTTTATATAGGATTGGAATTAGTGCCGTTCGGTGTCACTTTCTTTTGTTGTCTCTTTGTCAACATGGAGTACGGTATTTTGATCGGAGCAGGTGTTCATTTGTTCTTGTTGGCGTACATGGCCGGAAGTCGTCCTCATCCGGAATTGATACGAATACCCGTATGTCAATTTGTCTTTCCTTCAACGTCATTTACTGACAAATATGAATTACCTCACAGGGAAGCAAAAAAACTGAGGAAAAAGTCATTGTTAAGGCTGATACTAATTTGTACTTTCCGGGAGTGGAAAAATTCCGTCAAGTTCTGAACGAAGCCACTGACGGAGAAACGTGTGTGATGGTCGATCTGTCACACGTAACGGAGATCGACTACACAGCACTCAAAGTGAGCATTACTTCCTAAAGCTTGCATTTCTTAGAAACTGATAAACATTGTTCTACTCAGATGCTCAAAGCCGTGGCTTCTGATTACCACAAGAGAGGCCTAATGGTTCTACATTTTACCAATGCTTCTCCTAATGTGACGAAATCGATTTCATCCGCCTTACATTCAGCTGACATCGACTTCTTAATACCTAATGTACGTGCAATTCATTCTTACAGTTTCAATGTCATCATGAATATTATCATCATCTGCTTTCACATCTGTAGATGGACGAAGATGGTTGCGGAGAAATTACGGACAACGTCTAACAGGATCAAATTGCCTTTTCTGTGCATGGATAGGTCTCTTGGCAGAACTTTTCACGAGAACCTACAGTACACCCCATTGTTTAAGAAAACAAAACAAATATCAAGCGTTCAAATCATGGGAATAGTAGTCGAATGTTGTCACTTTAGGAAAATTAAAAAAAGACTGGGGGGTGGAAACAATGTGATATAATTTGGCCTTCAATACATCTCCCTCCCCTTTTTCGGGGAAGTCAATTATGCATTTGTTCGTTTTTCTTTTTGCCGTAAGTTTCAGCCATTAGAGGTTTTTTCATCAAAACGTATTCACTCCCGGCATTAAACTTTTCCTAGAAAAATTTTTCTGCACACAAGAGTATGCGACTTACATAAAAGCATACTACGCTTACGACTTACGCAAAAGCAGCTAACTAGGAAAAAAAGTAAGAACTATTCAATGCTGATTATAGTTTCAATGCAGGTCCAAGTTTAAGAACATGGAAAAAAAATAGACAAGTGTCTATATATTGAAATCACAATTTTGAACCAGAATTTTTCATTGATTTTATCTTTGTACGTTACTTGATGCAAACGATCGAACTTCGTGTTCATTTGAGAAAAAAACAAAATCTTTTGGTCATCAAGGAGGTGGATTGGACTTGCGAATCGATGGTCTTTGGAAAGAAGCCTCAATCGTTGGTTGATTTTTAACAATTTTCGTGCGCAGTTGGTACTCATCTTTGCTGCCTTTACTGCGATTGACTAACGAGCGGGTGGATTTAGCTTCTTGGTCCAATTCTTCTTGCAGCTTGCGTGCTAGCTCTTTGTCCGCTTCTTCTTGTTCTTGTTTTTTCCGAAGCCATTCACGTTCCATTTCCCGGAGTTCTTCGGCCAAAATCCCAGCGCCCTTGATCGATTCGTCCGTATTGTTATTCTGCTTAAGATCTTCGGTCAAATCTAGACTTGGGAAACGATCAAAAGGTAAACGAATGAAATAACAAATGAACAGGTTGTAGTTTTACTTTCTTCAGCGAGCCCGTAGAGTTGATTCAAGTTCTTTGCTGCACTAACCACCTGTGGCTTGACAATTTCACCTGAGAATAATAAGGCATGTTTTCATGTGAGATTAAAACTACGCTGACACTGGCACTTCTTATGTCGTCTTGCACTAGATCAAGATAAGCTGTTTATCGAGGAAATTTGACGTAACGACATAGCGAAATAAAGGCATAAGAAGTGCCAGTGTGATGCGCGGCTAGATTGTAAAGTAACGAACTATTGCCAGGTGAATTTTTGGGTGGAGTCAGTGGAGCAGCATTAATCGGGCGAAAATGTAGCCTCTTGCTTACTTCTTGATCTATGCTCTCTAAACTCGTGCAAGATGAGCTGCGCGGTTCACTCATCGAAATATCCCCTAATAACCATAGTCAGTATTTGAATATCCTAAATAATCACATATTTTTTTTACTTTTATGGAAATGTTCAATCACAGGTGCAAAGGCAGACGGTGATCGTGACGGCTCGTCATTTTCATTCGAGAGACCTGAGATTTATATAAAAACTATGTTAGATCTAGGATTCATGAAAAACGAAGAGTAGGTTGCTAACTAGGGAAAAATTTGTTGATTTTTTTGGCTGCAGGAGTTGTTTTGGAATCAGAACTCATTTTCCTTGGTCTCTTTCTTGAGGATATGGGTGTTTGCACAATTCTTGAACCACGTAACTTGCGGATGTTATCCTCTTTTTCAGCAAGTTCAAGTGCTAAGGCCTCATCTGCTTGTCGGATTCTCTCTAATTCCGCTTCGGCCCTAGCAAGCTCTGCCTGAAGAAGTGAGCAGAATCTACAACTTTATAAAAACCTAGGTAGATTTTGTTACTTCTTTACTTGTTCTTTTGCAAGCTCTGCTATCAGATCAGCCGAGGCTTTTTCTTCTTCTTTCCTTCGTTCTTCTTCTTCTTTTCTTTGCCTTTCCTGTTCAATTTCAAACTCTTTCAAAAGTTCACCAGGCTCTGCAAATTGGTGCATTGGGACGGTAGGGAAAACTTTGGGTAAAATAGAAAATATTTATCAAAAATAATTCAAATATATTCAAAAATACATATTCAAAAATGTTTCGAATATTTATGCTCACTGATCTACACTTACAATCCTCAACATCTTTTTCATCTTTGCCTTCCCCATTTTGTGATGCAACAAGTTCAGGGAACTGGGCTTGGATTTGTTGCCACAGAACTTCATTAATGATGGTATTAGTTTTTGTAGCTTGACGGCACCATACACTTATCCGTTTTCGGCACATTGGGCATGACAGGTTAGATTTTTCAACACAGCTCTAAACAGGAAAATGAGATTACAATTTACTCTTCCAAAACTATGAAAATTTTTAAAATAACATACCGTATAGCAAGAATAACATAAATCATGTCGACATGGCAGACTGACTGGTTTCACCATCAAATTTAAACAGATTTTACACGTGACATCTTCAAGAAGCAAAAAAGGTTTTTCTTCTGACGACGAAGAGACATTTTGCGACTGGTCTTTATTCGTTTCGTTAACTTTACTTCGCCTGGATGTGGCCCGAACCTTCGTAACAGTCGAGCGGCGAGAAGGCGCCATTTCTTCTTAATGTTTACTCACAAAAATAAAATCCCGTAAAGTGGGGTGGGAGGGAGGGGGGGCCAAATTTCAAAATAGCTGTTGTGTGCACAGTCTGAAGCCTCTTCTTTTTCTCTTTTTTGGCCCGTCACTCGCCCAAAGATTACCTTGCCTTACGCCGCAAGGTACGTGAATCTTACCTACACTCCACTGAATCTCAATACTAAATGTTGTGTGCAAACGAGGACTAAAAAAGTAAAGGAAGGGTTTCCTTTTTTTCAAGCTTTCTTGTTGCGAAGGTCACAAATCAAGTCCTAAACTGGCGAGGCTTTTAGAAGATAATTAGCATATTTTTCTCCCCCGGCTTCCAGACTACCAGAAACTGACCCTTGAAACATTATATTACCTGCTTTATCTCAAGATCTGATATAATCATTTATCTTTATTACCTTGTGGAGCATACTAGAAAATCCAGTCTAATATCAAGGGCTTGTCCAGTATGACCATTACGGTTATTCTTACATAAGTATAGCTGAAAAAAAAAGAACGACATCACAGTTAGTTATCTTCAGCATTAGACGTTGATCTCTCCCCAATTTCAGAAATTTAAAATTCAAAGCGTGTAGTAAGAGATAGAATACGATTAATTAAACAGATTGTGCCATTTCGGAGGGTTGCAGAGCAGCAGGTTAACTGTGAACGGGACGTATAACTGAGTTCGACAAAAACAAACACAGTTGGCTGTCTTTTTAGACAGTCAAATTCAGGAAGATCAACCTGTACGTCACTGGCCTTGAAAAGAAAATGACGAGGACTTTTACGCGTATTAAAGCAACCTTCTTGATAGACTACCAAACTACTGGAAATGAACGCACGTAAGAACCGATTACGACAACCAAATTAAAATGTTGAATGTATTAAATAAAAAAAAAAACGTTCGAGTAATGCAATTAAAAAAAAAACACCCCCCAAAAAAATAAGATCACCACTATGACGATTGGCCATATTATTTTTATCCAGAAATGCTAATGGCTCCAGCACTAGCTGAAACACCGCCACCAGGTAGGGGTCCTGCTCCGGCAGCAGCAAATCGATTCGGTGAACCCACTGCAACGGATACTGGACGTGCCGAACCTGATGATGGACGGAATGACGTTTGTTGACGCACCGGAATTGTTGTAGGACGGAACGACGACGGACGCAGACTTGTTGAAGATGGTCGAATTCCGGAAGAACCGATTGCTGCAACTGCATTTCCGCCCGAAGTGAAGCGATTACCACCCGAACTGACGGCGACGGCGCTGCCTCCTGAACCGAATCCATTTCCTCCTGAAGAGACGATGTAGATACCTTGCCCACCGGGTATGTAGAACGGTCGAATAATAGTGTTACCATTAGTCGGGTAACGTGTCCCAGTTGCGCCATTCAAGCCTTGAGTGGCAGCTGCAAACGTGTTGGCGACAGCAGCATTAGCAGCCGCGACGACTCGATTGTTGATTTGATAAGTCAATCCCGCGATTTGATTGTGAATATCGTTAGCTATGCTGTAAGGATTGTACGGGTAGAATTGCGGAGCCCGACGATCCCGATTCGCGTTGACAACGTGCACCGATAAAACGGCCATGGTCACTAGCATGATCTGCATCAACGTCAACCCGGAAACGGAAAGAACAAAGAAAGGACAAAAAAAGGAACTGTAAGGTCACTCTTTACTTACTATTCATCGTAAAATTTAAATTCTTTTTTTTCCCATCCTTTATTCTTGACGTGTGATTTTTTTTACCTGAACAGAATTCATTTTTTCGCGAAATTTCACAGTGACAACTGACTTGGACAAGAGGACGGCACCAACTGGTTGTTCCATGTCCATACTTTCACCTTTTATACACCATGTTTTTTTGTTTTGTTTTGTTTTTTCTATTATCACGTTCCTTCCTTCCCACTTTTTTTCACGACTTTGTATGTAGTGGCTAGAAAAAGAAAAAGAAGCAACCGCAACCAGCCATACTAAAAACATCAGGATTAAGAAGGCGTATAGTCGGAACTATACATTTCAACAACGATAAAAAAATCATGAAACTGAAAAACGAATTTTTTTTCACGATCCCGAAAAAAATTCCCCTACTTTGTTGACTGGTGTAGGTGAAAACGTAAATTTGTCCTGGGGATTTCCTATGAGACAATCACAAAGAAATTCTTTGATCTTCTTCAGATATTCCGACTCCAGATCGACCAGTTCACGGTGATTGAATATCGTGACCTCCAATTCATTCGTCAAGTCGAAAATGTCTAAATAGAAGAAACCGAATCGAAGGTTAAACTAAAAATGTGCTCATGACGATTATATTTACGTGCGTGCAGCATCTCATGAGATCCGTTTCGAAGCATCCGACAAGAATAAAACTGGTCACGACCGTGCAATTCTTGTGCAGTTTCGCCAAACGAGCACGACCTGGTTGCTGGTAACATCACTAGAAAATAACTTACTGAAACGGTTCTCATACAATTTAGTTGGACTTAATTACGTTGAAGAACTCACGTCATTTGAAGGTCGAACTAATCTTGTGGTAGATCTCTTACTGTTCTTACCTGTCGGCGTTGAAGCTCAACACATGCGCATAGAAAATTCTTTGTTTGTGTGCCGTTGCCTTTTGGGAAATCCCAAACAAACGTTTGGCAAGGCGACGAACTCTGCAATCTCGCACGACACAACAAAGGATGTTGAAGTCAAGAAGCTTGCAAATAAAACAAAACAAAACACGTTGATTGAAAAATTTGAAGAAGAAGAATTGGATGCATGACATCATTTTCATATCCGTGATCGACAAAAAAACAATGAATCAACGTGAATAAGCCCTTCGGGCATTTCTCTCGTGATAACGCTCTGATGCGTTCGTTCACAGTTGTACAAAAATGATAATGCCAAAATTGTATTCGATATCGTGGTTGATTATTAACTAAGCGTATATAAGGATTACAAAGGGGCGGAAGTGAAGAATGGTGAGGGCATGCCATTTCGAAACAAGTGGGTGGGAAGAGGAAGTTCATATTGCAATAAAAAAAAAAGGGTGTGGAACCGATGATGAATTCATGTTTTTACGATGCACGTACTTTTTTTTTTAGCTTTTGAATCAACAGTTGACTCATTTGCGGTAAAAGAATGGATGTTGATGAGGAATGACGCCGTTCAGGAAGCCGGGAAGTACGCCGGGTACATCACCATAGCCAGTACGGAAAGGAATGTTCAACGGATAGCCGTAACCAGCAGCAAAGCCGGCGCGATGGTAAGGCGAATGAAAGAATTCACTGCCGTCCATATCAACAGGAAGTTGATCTTGATCGGCAACGTGATCGGAAGCAACGGGAGAACCCAATGAGGCAGCAACCAATCCAACCAACAAAACAGTCAACAGCTGAATCGGATATTATGTAATAATCGGAATAGATAATTAGACCCTTTTTTAAATGAACCATAAACCAATTATTGGGAAATGCATAAAATTTAAAAACCTACCAAATAGTTGGCCATTTTTCGAATGTTTCTTTAGCTCTTCACGTCTTAAACAGAAAGATTTTCAACAGTTTTGTTGGTTTACAAACTGATGTTTACAACCAACTTTTGACCGTCCTTATATACTAATTCGTTGAATGGAAATCGCGTGATGATCAGCATGCCAAAAATAATGTTAATCCTGGATTGACAGTATAGTTGTCCGGATGAGAGAAAACCTTTGATCTCAAAACATGTCATTCATTGTTATGTCCTCTACATGTCTAACCATTATCATTAGCCCTATATGTTTACCCGAAATCCCGCGGTGAAGTTTAACCAGTGCTTGTCAGTCATCTTGACTGTTGTCTCACTAAACAATAAGTTTTATTATGCTATTGTTAAAGGTGATTCCCCTCATCTATAGAGCTGAGTTTTACTTATTATTGTTCTCTTTTTCTTTTGCTTGTCATAATTCAGACTCACGCATCGTGATATAGCGTTAGGGCAACACACATACAATGGGGACCTTGAAGAAGCGACGCAGCACGAGCAGATGGATACAATCCGCAGGGCTTAATAACGTCACCGGTCATATCAGGACTCGGCGACATTGCAATCGTGCCCCATTAAATCCCCATTGTCATGCCGCTGCTGCCGGCAGTTTAATTGAATGTCTCTGGAGCTTCGCATGAAAGATTATTATTGCTCAAAGTGCTCGGGTATGTACTATTTTATTTAGAACTTTAGAAAATAAAACGGCCTGCGGGGAAGTGACCTTGCAAATTTTTATATTACGGAGGAGCCGGAGCACTACGTGTGAATTACACAGTTCTACAGGTAATCTATAAAAACCTGGCTCGACTAATGACATGATTGTGAGCTATAAGTCAATCGATTCCTTGAATTGTCATCGACGAATGTTTTTTTTTCGCAGCTGCTGTTTCCATGTCGTACGTCACGCTCCGAAATTCGCCAATCGAGTAGAAAAGCCTCGAGCTTCGTGTTGCCTGACGGACATGCTATTACATCATTGTCAACCATGCAAGACTAGATTTAAAAAGGACAGTCTAATACAAGTCACCTTTTTTTGAATAAAGGCTCTGTATGTTGCATTAAAAAACGAGAATTGGGTCCAGCTTGTTAGATTCTTGTCAAGCGGAAATATGATGGCGATCCACCCACATCAGATAGTTCCGGGTGTTTTGACATTAGACTATCAAAGTGCCAGAATCTGACGATATCTCTTATGTCAATTCCATGTGAGAGCCCACAGGCTCATCGACTCATCGTCAAACGAACGTCAAAGACAGTCTATCAACATGACCTTTAATTCTCTTAACCTAAGGGCTGGGCAGCTGTACGTTTGGCCGTATGATCACACCTTTCTCTTATACTCGCCGCGTTGAAAAGCCATCGTCTTATTTGAGCATCAAAATTATGTAATTTAGGTTTTTAAAACTGAGCGTTCAATACGATTTTAACCTGAATAGATTCTTCCATACTTCGTTATGTATTGCGAATTTTTCCGTTGGACAAATAGTGACGCTCTTTAACACAAAACGAGTGAGGAAAACATTAAAAGATATTGCACGATTTGGAGAGGGAGGAGGGCAAATCACGATTTTTGCACGATACACAGGTTTTGACACGAATGCGGATGTGGGAGTACAAGGCTCGAACATAAATCGCTTCTAGAACAATCCGTCAAAAAAAAAACTAGCACGACTCAAGGCTCTCGTGCAGCGGGATTCTAGACGTGACAAGGCTGATGCTGGTATGAACGTTGGCATTTAACACAAGCAAAGTACTTCAAGCCCTTCGCTAATACGTCAACAATTAAAAACCATTTGTTTTCTCGTGAAGGCTAATTGTTCGCCAAACCGGAATAAACCGGAGAATAGCAAGAAATTTTGGAATGATCGCGTCATTTGAACCTCTGAAAATTCACTGGAATTATGTTGAGATATCGGCCTTTGACATTATATTACCCTTTCGGATTTGGTCTATTCGATAAACGGATACAAAGTTTAGTGATTAATCATGTGGTACGAACTGAATATGCTGCTATCACACAGTTTGTTTATCGAGTAATTTTTTAAAGGGAACGATTACCTCATCATTGCGGAACAGAATGCGCGTAACATAGGGCATTCGCTTTTCAGTCTACATGTGGATAGTGGACGGTTAAGAATGATTACGTGACAGTTATGTGGATTGGCTACTAGCAGTTTGAAGCGCAGGAAAGTGACAAAATTATCGTTTATAACCTGTGCGAACTATGTCCTTTCAATCTCTTGACATGCATCATGCTCAGCGTGAAAATGTAAATGCTGGTTCCAGCCAAGGAAATGATTTTAAAGTTACAGTGTTTTCTGTTGTCTGTGTTAAACTTTTACTTGATTTTATTTTAACGTGATGTGCTGTGAGCTAAAATTTTTACATCGGTGCTAAACGTTCTCATATCCGCGAAAAACAAGGATTTGGCGCAACACTAGCCATTAGCTTTAGCACGAACTCGGGTACATACGAGAGTCCTTAAAAAAAATCATGCAAGCAAGACGTGACTCAACAGGTTTTCCCCATTCACGATAAAAACGTAAAAAACATGGGACTGCCAGCGTTGGGATGTAAATAATATCGATAGTCACGCTCTTTCGCGCAAGCGGTCTGTTTTGCTCTTCAGCCAACTTCAAACAATAACAAATCAGTAAAACAAAGGGTGAAACAAATTCACGAACTAGCAGCCTTTGTATAAAGCGGGCCATAAGAGAAAAACAATTTCAATTATTTTCGCCAAATCGGAAAAACAGCAAATTTATTTACGGTAAAGCCCCAAACATGTGGACCGATACAAGCTGAGCAGCAGCAATTGAAAACGGACAAAAAAAAACTTGTTTTTAACCGAAACAATGAAGACAGAATTCCTCGTCGATAACGCATAAATTTTTTTTCTCATTATACAATCTATTCATTTTTGTTTTATTCATTTCTTTTTATTCTATAATGGGTATTTCAGTTTCGTTCTAGGTTTTGTCTTCTAAGCAGTTGACGAGACGGCAAGTTTCTTCAAATGTTCCATGAAGACCTGTAAACTGACGTCATCAGTCAAGACCGGAGCTCCTCCATCCTAAAATACCACATTTGAGAAATGTTAATATGTGGCCAGAACATTGCGTCATAGAAAAAAGCCAAGAGTCAAGATGCAAATTGCACAGAACAAAACAGAAAGACCTCAAACCACACCCAAAATAAGAAAAAACAAAGAAGAATCCAAGACTGGGGAAAAATGAATAAAATGAAAAAAATTTTATGATTGGGAAACAAACCGAATGAGTGGGCGCCGACTGCGGGAACGTGCGATGTTTTTTTTTGATGGAGCAACGAGCAGCATCAGGAACAAAAGGCAAACCGGACAAATAAATCAAACCATAAGGCACTAAAATCTAACGTAGCCGATTACATGCTCGGCCAAGCACTTCAAAATATTATTACACGGATTGGATGCAATACTTGCACGACTGGCCATGCAATCTACCCAGCAAGGCAAAAATAAAATATCCTAAAAATCAATCAACTTACCCCGCCGTATGTGAACATGTTGTTGTGAGTTTGCGATGGATTGACTTTGGAGAGGAGGAAGCGGGCTTGTGAGCCTCCGTGCTCCGTGTCAATGTAACGCGGCATAGGGAACCGTGATTGCAAAATATCTTGGGCGTCATCGATCGGGGCTTGCAGCAACTGCTTAAAGTTTTCGTATTCCGGCAAATTTTGATAGCCTGCCGCTCGCCATTGGGCGATCGTCTACCAAAACAAGAATGTTAAACTGAAAATTAAGCTATTAGGGAAATGGTAAAGTACCTCGCCATGGTAAATGACAATCTGGAAAAATGTATCCATCAGCAAGATGCGGTCGGGCTGGATAGACGATGAGTCCAACAGGACCGGTTCGGGTGGACCGTGGAAACTATAGCTGTACAAAATGGGCTGAACCATGATGAGGGCCTGCGTCAGATCTTCACGATTGAGCATATGCCTTCAAAACAATCAGGCTGTAGGAAAGAGTTAAATAGCACAAGACTGGTACAAAAAGTTACCTGTAAAATGTGGTTTCATCCGGGCTATTGTTGAAAACCTGAAGAAATTGTGATCTTCGGAGATGGAACATGAATTGCGGATAGAGGGAGAAGTTCTCTGCAATATTAAAGCTGTTCGGATCGTCTTTCGAATATCCACCGAATTTCTGACACTGTATACCAAAGAAAATGTTAAAGAATTATTTAATTTAATTAAAAAATAAAATGGATTTCGTACCAAGCGAATAAGCATGCGGTCGAGCCAACGAAGGACATCAGGTCCTTCATCAGAATCAGCGCGGAAAGCGGCAAGGCGAGCCATAAGGACGGCAGCCGCTTCCTGGTCGAAGCCGGCCGTAATGTTGGGTAAATTCGTAACGGCATCGGCCCAATTACGAGCGACTGTTGTTACTCGAACACGTTTTTGGCCGCTCGAATGCTGATACTGTGTGATAAATTGAATGTGCCCTCGGCCTCCTTGTGGAATAGGTGCCCCGTGCTGCAATATCCACACAAATAAGTTGGGCAGTTCTAGGTCAGACACCTAAAATAAGATGAAACATACCTGATTGACGACTTCAAAGAACACGGCCGGTGTTGTATTTGTTCCTAGAGCACAAAATTTCCATTGCGAAGTGCCTCCAATTCCTAGTTCTGTTTCGGATACGTTTGGTCCTTTGACGTTCATCGAAACACAGGGTCCAATGGCACCGCATACTTTGAGTTCGCGAGACGTCTTCACTTCCAAAAGAGCATTAAAGGCCATTTTATATTCGTTACGAGCATCCTTGGCAAATACGCGCTGGAACGTTTGCTTGAAAAGTGATGAGCCGAAAGAATCTCCCATCACCAAATGGCCGCCAGTTGTATTACAGCACGATTTCATTTCCAGCAATCCAGTTTGATCAAGGGCGCAAGCATAAATGTCGATTGCGTGGCCATTGGCGCATGCACGACTGGCCAATGCTTCGTAATGCTTAGTGGCCTTCTTCATGAACTTTGCGTTATCCTTGTCGATATCGTGATGGGAACGAATGGGTTGCTTCAGGTCATCGTTAACGACCATACCGGGCCCCTGAGAACAAGCACCGCCAGCAAACAGCATGATACGGGCGCCGGTATTTGGGAATGTGCATTCAAGCAGGCCAACAGCAATGGATAGCGCGGACCCAGTTGAGCGCAGAGGACGTTTGCCTTGTGGAACAGGCCAAGGGTCACGCTGCAGCTCTCCCAAAAGATCTGTTAAATACATGTCGCATTTGTGCACTGGCTGCAAGAAACGGCTCGGCGGAAGAACGGACTGGCCGCCAGGTCCTCGGGCACCCATTGGTCCACCCATGGGACCACCTGAACCGGGAGGCATACCGGGTCCAGGTTGGCCAGGCATACCGGGCATTCCAGGCTGACCCATTTGGCCGGAAGGAATGTTGCCACCACCTCCTCCTCCGCCACCACCTTTGCCTAGACCCAGCATGTCCTGTACTTGTTTAGCTGAGAAATCCTTAGTGCCGCGGAAAACGTAGGATTTCGCAATTCCATCGCACCCAAGTTCATGAACCTAAAGAGATAAGTAGAGAAACAATTTTGATTTTACCATCTGTTGAATGAGGAATATTTGGGACTGTAGATGTCACATACCTGAACCATTTTGCCAAATGTAATTAGCCCAATCAAAGCATTTGGTGGCAACAGGGATAAAGACATCTGAAGGGATTCTTTCAATGTCATCAGCTCATCCTCATCCACGCAGGTATCAACCACCAAAAGGAAGATGGGTGGTAAAGTTTGTGATCTCTTTAATAATTAGAGAACATTATTATTTAGTCACTTCATAAATGTTCACTTTATTTACCGTAAGGGTATACTCAATTGTTGAGAATTGTGGGTGCAACTCTGCTGGTGTGTTTACTTCCGAAATTCCAGCATATTGGGGTGGAAACTTGACAGATCATGAAAAAAATTTGAAATGTAGTTAGAAGGTGATTACAAACAAAGGCATATGGTGACTTACCGGATTTCTCTGGAAGCAAAAATTGCAAAGCCACAATTTTCCTCTGTAGTCAACTTGACATAAAGGATTTAGGATTGCTTTACAATTTCCACGTGTGCACATAACTGGGTCATAAGTAATTGCAGGCAAGTCTGTTTGAAATGCAGATAGGCTTTATTTCTTAATTTGGTATAATATTAATTTAGGATCACTACCTGGTTTTTCCTTGAGCGGAGTATATAAACACGCAAGATTGACAACAAGCCTTGTGGCTTCCAGTCTACTTGATGGCCATACATTCCATGAAAATCGTACGCCATCCCTGTCTTCGTTCTGTTGTATGTATTCTTGAAAGGTCGCCATGACTAGAGACCAGAAAATTAGGGTTATTATATAATGTAAAAACCTTTCACCAACTGCTATGTTTGGCAGCAAGGGTAGGGACAATAATAAGTATATAGAATAAGAGACTTAATTTAACGATTAAGTTACCAAAATGTAGTCACACTTGGCCTCTTCGAGGTGAAGAAGTTTCTACCTTAATTACTTTAATAAATATTAAACTTGAAGATTTAACACGAAAAACTTTAATATCAGACGTAGTCAGAACACGACTTAGACGTCAGCCGGCTCGAAAACTTCCACGTATCTCTACATGTTGCCAAGTCGCACAAAAGCGATTTTCGCCAGAAATTCAACCGTTATCAAATGACGAATATAACGTCCTCGGGCTCTCGATTCTCGAGTGCCTTATTTGTTCTCACAGTTTCACGTTACTAACACTAAAAGAGAGGCATTTTTAAAAAGGCGAAGCGATACAGAAGATACAGAGCGAGCTTAAGTGTAGAACTATACAGGAGGTATATGTATCTGGGCACTTTGTAACTTCAATAACTCCAAATGAGTAAGGATTCAAAGGCATTAATCCGCCAAACTTCACTATGGATTGGCAACGCACGTTGTGACGTGTCATTTTTGCTTAATCGGTTCGTCGCGTTCGTGTAACGTTATGCTATACCTCAAATGGCGGTCCAAGTTTACTGGTCATCAGGCGGAGAATATAAATCATTACTGTGAAAGGTTATTTGTCAAGCTCCAACAGCTCGTCATTCACAAGTAGAACAATGTTTGATCTTTGTGGGAATCGTGTTAAGTTTTCAGAACAACAAGGTTTTTGAACAAAGCTTTATGAACTTTGCTTTTCCTGTGATTTAGGAATACTTTAGAAAAAGAAAAGAAGGCGTTTAACGTTCTACTGTAGTCTTATAGCTCACCTGCATACAACCCGATGAATTAATGGTGGAACGAAGAAGTCATGGGGGCGGAGGTACCCATCTTGAGCCCAACTAACTATGGATGGTCACTCTCCCGAGACTTCTCTTTCACTTTCTCGGAAATTATTTTATAAATGTTTGAAATAAATAGAATGCCGTGCGAACTCGTTACTTAGAATTTTTGTTTTTGGATGTAATAACCCTTGGACTACTCTGATCTTCGGAGTACGACTGCTCACGAATCAAATATTACATGATTAAAATATATAATTTACACGTCCCTCTCGTTTGTTCTTTAATTTTCATCTGCGTAAAACAAGTGAATTTTTGCTCTAACAGTAATTGGCTATCGCCACTCCTGAGACCGTCTCTTGAGATGTTTGTCAGTCTGATTCGATTCTCATCTACCATATTATTTATTTAATTTCACTCGTGTTGCATTTCGAATTCTAGAATCTACCCTTTTATCTAGGTGCAGTTGTTAACACATAAGGGCATCAAAAGAAGAAGAAAGACGGCGATGTTTAATTTAGTTTACCCTACGGTGTTAGACGCGCGCTAATTTTGAGTGTCATGTTGCAAATCATTTTTTATGAAATTGCAGAGTAAACATTGCAAATCAAAATCATTCTGACGGTTCCAATGCAAATTTCATGTTTGCGTTTTATCCAATTATTCCTCTGTATTCCATCCACCAGTGCCTGCTGTATATAAGGTGCGGGATTCTTACTCAATTCTGCAGTCGGCGTTCCAGCTCAACCAGCCAACCTAAAATTTCAAAACTGAAAATATTGTTTTAATGCGATGGATTTCTTTGTTTTGTTATTAGCCACTTGTTGTATAATATTTCAAGGAAATGCTCAATACCAGCCGTATAGTTACAACAACTATCAATATCCTAACTATCCGATGGCTGCTATGCCAATCCACCACTTGGTTCCGCAGAACCGCTTCTTCTGGACATGGACATCAACGACGACATCAACTTCAATCTCTACCTGCACTGTTTTTACTAGTGTGAACTGCCCTGGTCGCCGTAAAAGGTTCCTAATCGAAGATTTAGACCCAATCGAACCCTCTCCACTTAACAAGTGAGATCTCAGAAATGTTCTGTCTAAAAAAAAAGGCCGTTTATTTCTTAATGTTTAATTCATTTCAACAGGGTAGAGACCACCCAGATTGCAACGGAGCTCTTCGACAGGAAGGCACGTGAAATTGATTTTGAAACGGCATTTTCGGCAGACTCATCGACCTACGAAGTTCAATCCACCTTGGGCAATCCTAATTTCTTCTATGGCTACAATCCCTTTTTTCGCGAACCGGTCAACAACCTAGCGATGGGTCCCCGTTTCTTCTTAAAGGTCACTACTTCTACGGTCACCACGGTCAGCATTTACACTTCGAGGCCAGTTTGCTACTCGGGAGGTGGCTACGATCAATGTTAATTTAAAAACGAATGCCAACAGCTTCGTGGACATTGTTATATTAGCGCAGGATTAAGGCGTTTTAAATTAAGGATTTATCTTTTTGTAGTAGAATGCGTAGCAATACACGATGTTAAGTAATGGTTCAGAAAGCGAGAAAAATGGCAAACGTTTAGACCTTGACACGTAAACATACAATCAATCCCGAAAGTGATATTAGCGAAAACTTTTGGTAAGGAGCAAAAGTGTTAAAAATAGAATTAGATTTATTATCCAATATAATTAAGTCGTATCGCATAGTGACACGACTCTTGTGGGAGTACACGAAGTGTGATCAATACATTTTACATTGAGTCTAAAGGCCTCGTTTGTAAAGTGTGGCGGATCACTCACGCTACATTGCGTGACGACATAGTTATCCCGAACGACCAGCAGATGGCTGGTTTCCAATCGATAGCGGATTATTCAACGAAGCATTATTACGCCATTCGTGTTGAGGAAAGCAAAAATATTGACCGCTCTGTGCATTCCGTACGAGCACGCCTTTAAACTTACCCTTAAAAAACGCAAACCCTTATCGAGCGACTTTCCCAAGCTTCGATGTATACCATCACCGATGGGTACGATTTCCAAAATTTCAAGCGCTTTCGTTGTAAAATGAAAAAAAAAGATGTTCCATTTCGAAAACGCATTAGAAAGTACGGAACTCTTCAGGGCGAGAAACAGCAATGGTTGTAACTATTGACGATATCATCGTCCTTGTTACACATGTCATGGTTGCCTTGGCAATCATTTAGAAAAAAAAGATGGACGAGCTAGTAAACGATGCCTTCTTCGTTGTACTGTGCGCAAAAAATTGTACAAGAACTTGATAGCCCTTCAGCAAAAATCCAGCTGTGCTGAACACCATGAACCGGCTGCTGACTGGACAAAAGCAGTGGAGTGTAGGGATAGATCGTACGTGTATTCTAGCCCGTGTGTGTGGGACTAGATCCTGTTGTGGAGCCAGTTAAAACACAGCACACATTGGTTTGTCTATTAATAGGGCTTAAACTACTGCCTTGTCCGACCACAGTTTCTCTGCTGGCCAAGAAAAAAACAAAACATAATCTGGCAAAGTGTAAACAGCATACAATAATTGTTGTCCAATTTTTTCCTGTTCTTTCTCTCTTAATGGCTGCACATTACACAGATCAATAGTATGCATCCAGCCTTGACTAAATAGGTTCGGATGTAGGATTTTCACATTAAAAAAAAAATGACTTTCGTAAATAGCTGAGGGGGGCGTCTACTGCATTATATCTACTAGTTTGGCAAGGATCGATATTGCGAGCCTCACCACCGCTACATCGAGGCAGTCAACGAGACACTTAAGCACACGGGAGAACGTTCCCAACTCTGCCGAGATCAATACCGACTTCTCTCTTTGTGTGTGTGTTTTGTTTTTTTATTTTAAAATACGTGCCCAAACTCTTTTTGGTCCGAAAAAGTTGATGATGAAATGATAATCGCATAGGATTGCCGCAGATGTGTAGAACTCATAATTTTTTTTTTTTGTTCTTGTTGAGCAAAAGTCAGCTAAATGTCTTGGTAGATGTATCGTTGATTTGAGACTGTCTCTATTTATACGCCTCCAAAAGTATTCGGTGGGTGGAACCTGAACTATCTCGTGGCGAAACGAGATGCCACTATATCTTCACATAACCCAAACGCCATCGTTCGAAGAAAAATAACGGGCATTTTCCTATTTTCTCGGGGATTTCTTGTTGTTTCAATCTCGTCAGGGTCCCTTTTTCCTGGTTGTTCTTTAAGGTATATTTATATCACATACACCGAGCGCGCCCTCCCTACAGGGATGGTGGCACACGCGTGACTTTGAAAATGAAGGACCCCCCTCTCTTTTCGCCCACTTTCTCCTTTGCTGGATGTCTGTATAAAATGTAGGAGAAGAGGGCACAAACATCTCCGTCTGTTGCCTTGGTTGAGCCGAGAGAGCCGATTCAAGTTCAAAAAATAGCCTTCCGCTGCAGCTCTCATGAATGTCTACCATTTCCTAGTATGTCTCCCTTCAGTTGTGTATCCCATTTTCGTGTTACCAACCAACCTGCTCTGTGTCCAGAACTCTTCCAGCTTGGCATTGGTTTTAGTTTCTTTTTCCCAATATGTATAACAATCGATTCAAGTGCGGGAGGGACAGCTGTCCCGTCATGCTTTGATCAATCTTATGGATGAGCCTCTACTTCTCTATGAATTCATTTGAAGCATATAACAGATCAGCTAGGACAGACAAAGGAAAAATGGTGGAAGTATAGGAGATGGATGAAAAGAAGAAAAAACACATGTGCAAACAAGCGTGACTGGGGGAGGGGGGACAGGAAGGTCGTAAGGAAACGGAAGCCTCTTTGCAATTGGCAAAAGAAGCCAACGACGTAGTTCTGATCCATTTTAGCGATGGCGTCTGCATTATTATAAATAAAAAGGCCATCAAAATTCACATCAGAGCTTGCACAATTCATGAATGCCTCTATCATTTCGCCTTCAGATAGAATGATTTGAAGAAAGAGCTATGAGAAATGTTCGCGATGTCGTCGACCTGCTGGATATGTTGGAGACGGGCACGACAATTTTATTGATTTCTGCTAAACCTGCCAAAGAGTACGATAAAAGGGATTCCCCATCCTTGTGTAGACTATAAGGAATACAATAAGTAGTGCAGCCATACAGTTTTTGCTTGTTTCCATGCAAACAGTTGAAATACATTGATCAAACGCAATGGTATACTAATTGGCTGCTGTCCTGCTGATGTGAACTGGAACTTCAATTAGAAAATTCACCTGTCCTGGGTTGATCTTTGACTGTCACTGTGCAAAGAATGATATTTTCTGTTTTTCAAGAGCCAAAAAAGACAAGAGTATTGTTGTCACGCTATTTTGCCAAGACGGACCTCGTTCGTGCTCACAGGCCGGGCTAAAATTGGATCACCGGGAACTTGCTCTATCTTTCTTTTTTTTTTTTTTTTTTCCTTCTCATTTTCACCCCCGTCCGGCTCAGCATTTCCTAACAAATGGCAAACATATCATCTATATTTTGGCTAAATATATTTGAAGTGGATCAGCTCTCTTGCCCCCTTTTCATGAACGAAATCTTGATGAGATTAGCCATTGGTGCAATCCTCAAATACAAGTAAATACACGCTATGGTGCGTGATGATTTGATATGGAATTTCTGGGATCCGCATTTTTTTTCATGATCCATCGGCTGCTGCGCCGTTGCCATTTTTTTTCCTCTTTATTCCGTATTATTATTATTCTTTTTTTTCCCCTCTCTGTTTGTATTCTCTGGCTACCCTTTCGGGCTAGCAAAGAGCCGCTCCTTCCGATTTCGAGCATCGGATTGGTCCCGAACATGACTGACGTCAGCAGACGCCGGAGAGAGGAGCGCGAAATGGCGCTGCTGGAGGGATCCCACCCTCCCGGACCGAGTCGACAAGGTTTTACCCGATTCGGATCCTCTTCACTCTGTGTCGGTGATCACTACTGTTCGCTCCGCAGGCAAGTCCTCTCTCTCCCCATTCTTATTTATTCCTATTTAAATAGTATTCAGCTGTTCTTTTTTTTTCTTTTTGTTTGAGTTGATGTATCGATAGTTGAGAAGCGCAATTTCCAATCATGTGGTTCGATGACATCTGATCGACATTGGCTGTAGAGTGTTTTGTTTTTTGCCTACGCACTATTTTTCAATTGGACACCGACAACGTTTGAATGTCGTAATGCGAGTATCGACGGAAGTGGGACGGTTGTGGTCATCATCGTATGGGGCATATCGACGATGTTGTGGCTCATATTGAAGCCAGAGATATCGCGTAGACAGCCTACACCTACTCTCTGATGGTGTTCATTCTCTTAAGGAATTCAATTGGCGCCACTTCATCCTCCCACCATCCAGTATTCCTTTTTGTGTGTCGTTAATAGCTTTATGCCCGCAGGTAGATTGTTATTCTGGACACGTAGGCCGTTTTTTTTCTGTCACCTTCTCGAAAGAATTCCATATTTTGTCGTTTAATTCTTTAAAAAATGGCTGGAATGGTTAGAATTCGAATGGCTGTTAATGAAAAGATTCACTTAAAGAATTCTTAATTTTAAGACATTTCTAGTTTAAAAAATTCGCGCGTTTTGTGTTTACAGATTCCTTTTCGTGTTCTTCCTCGCATCAAGATGGTTGACGCCGCTGTTCACGAGAAATTGGAAGCTGGCTTCCAGAAGTTGCAGGATGCCACTGACTGCAAGTCTCTGTTGAAGAAGTTCTTGACTCGTGACGTCTTCGACAAGCTGAAGGATGTCAAGACCTCCTTCGGATCCACTCTTCTTGATGTCGTCCAGTCTGGTAAGTCCTAACGATCCTGTTAAATGAAGTGATAAAAGTGCTCTCTCAGATATTCAACAGCCAACTGGCTCGTTTAACACTTCCTAATTCTTTAATTAATCAAAAGGTGTTGAGAACTTGGACTCTGGAGTCGGTGTCTACGCTCCCGATGCCGAGTCTTACAGCGCTTTCGCTGACCTTTTCGACCCCATCATCTGCGACTACCACACTGGATTCAAGCCCGGAGATAAGCACCCTCCTCGTGACTTTGGTGACATCGAGACTTTGGGCAACTTGGACCCCGAGGTAAATAAATGAAACGCTTTTTTTTTAATATAGGTAATATTTTACGGTTTATCTCAGGGCGCCTTCATCGTCTCCACCCGCGTCCGTTGCGGCCGCTCCTTGGCCGGCTATGCCTTCAACCCTTGCTTGACTGAGGCCAACTACAAGGAGATGGAAGAGAAAGTCGTTGCCAGCTTGTCCTGCTTGGAAGGTGAACTCAAGGGAACTTACTACCCCTTGACTGGTATGACTAAGGAAGTCCAGCAGCAGCTCATCGATGATCACTTCCTCTTCAAGGAAGGCGATCGCTTCCTCCAGGTATGCACATCTCGTTTTGATTTTGTTCAACTTTTGAGGACGAGCTAAAATTGAATTTGAACTTTTAGGCTGCCAACGCTTGCCGATACTGGCCCACTGGCCGTGGTATCTACCACAACGTCGACAAGACTTTCTTGATCTGGTGCAACGAAGAGGATCACTTGCGCATCATCTCCATGCAGAAGGGTGGTGACTTGAAGGCCGTCTATGCCCGTTTGGTCAACGCTGTCAACGACATTGAGAAGAGGATTCCCTTCTCCCACCACGACCGCTTCGGCTTCTTGACTTTCTGCCCCACCAACTTGGGCACCACCATCCGTGCTTCCGTCCACATCCAGCTGCCCAAATTGGCTGCCGACCGCACTAAGCTCGAGGAGACCGCCGGAAAGTACAACCTCCAGGTATGACAAATGTTTTTGGCTGGAATTTATTGAAGAAAAATGATTTAACTAATAATAAAATAGGTCCGCGGAACTGCTGGTGAGCACACTGAGGCCGAGGGTGGTATCTACGATATCTCCAACAAGCGCCGTATGGGCTTGACCGAATACCAGGCCGTCAAGGAGATGTACGATGGTCTCCAGGAGTTGATCCGTCTGGAGAAGGAGGCTTCTTAAATCACCTTCTCTTTCCTAACAGCCCTTCTTAATAATAATATATTATTACAACCATTAGCCATGTGTTAAGATCTGCTTAAAAAAGCGTATTTGAACTGATTACTGTAGATGTGTTGGGCCTCATTTGCGACATCGATTGAAACCGTCAATTTCTTCTCTCTCTATTAAAAGTTGTTGTTGTTGTTGTTGTTGTGATACGGTTTTAAACACACCCCCACGTCATCGAGTTTTGAAAGTCTTTTTGCATCTGAAGAATTCATCATTGTGTGTATATCCACGAGACGGGGCGGGCTGGAAGGCTCTGCAGGATCCACTGCTCGAGATTTCCACTCGATAGTCGAAATAGCGCTGGCTTGTAATCTACTCTCCATTGTAACGAATATTGTTTTTGTGATATTTGATACAATACCAAGAGTGTGCTATGAACGGCACATGTGGAATTTGGAAGGGAAAAGGCTCAAGAGATTTCAAACATGGAGAAAGCCCACGTGTATCAGTCATTTGTTCAAAAAAAACGCAAAAAAAAAAAGAAAATACACAGAAACCATCCTGTCATTCAAAGCGTAACTGTTTTCAATTTCATACTTCGTTTGACTGGAGCCGCATCATCTTTTTTTTTTTAAACTTCCCGCCGACACTCCGTCGCTCGTAAATCGATTATAATGTGAAAAAGGCATCAAATAGGCAAAGCTTTCACTCCGCTTTCAATCTTTTCCATTCAACTTTCTTTACGCCACTAAACGTGATTTCTTATTCGGGACGTGCGTTTTACGAGCAAAACAAAAGGGGGATCGTTCATCCAACATAGGATGGGATAAAGCACACAGCCAACATCAAAATTATTTTACTAATATTTATGGCGACATGAATGAGAATTCCATGTTTGTGTAAAACATACAACTTTCTCTTGGTGCTCGTTCCGCAATTAACATTTTTGCCAACTTTGCGCTCTGCCGACGGTTTGCAATTCTGCGACCAACAGCTTTCCTAAATGATGGTGAATTTCGATAGGACACCGCAAGCCTCGATTCGCGTGTTTGCCTTCGATTGCATATTTTGCACGTCAGCGTTAACCGCATTCAGCCGTTATTCTGGTTCGTTCCAGTCGATTTCAGTCATCTCCTTAATAATAAAGTCGTGCGTAAGATAGATAACCTAAAAAAATACGAGTCAAAATAAAAAAAAAAAAAAAAATGTGTTTTCTCCAAGTGCTGGGGGGTGCCCGCTAAGTCATGGGTTCCAGATGAAATCGAACGACCAGTCATGAGGAAATAATTCGCGTTTGCACAGAATGTAGGTAAGAAACAGCGGCATATTTGAACCTGTATTTTCTATCAGACTTGAATCGCCAATGACCTAAATTGGTAATTGTCACACTGACCAGGTAAGTAGATGGTTCGATGAGATGTCACATAAAAGGATCCTTGTTCTTTTCTATTCTACTTTTACTTCCACAGGGGGGGTCGCATGTGCCGGTTTTTTTATTGCCGTTTCATTTTCTCCAACTGAATTTTATTTTCCCTATCACATCGATAGCCTAAGGGATACGGAAAAAAAACAACAACAACATGCGAATAAAAAAAAAAGACAGTGAGAGTCGATGGAAGTGGGAGTCTCCCACGAAACTTCTAATCGGTATACACACAGGCGAACAAGTTTGCTTTCTCGGCATGTTATCCAGCAGTGGGCTTGCCGTGACGAAGGAGAAACAACAAAAAAACGTTAAAATGCTTTCTCCAGCTGTATCGGTGGCAGTAGTTATTCGACTGAAGGCGGACGAGCAACAACGTGCAGTGCGCTCTTCAACAGACAGCCGCAGGGTCCAATTCCGAGGAATAAAGATGGAACTAACTACCTTCTCCTTTCTCTTCCTGCTCACCATTACAGGTAAGATGGATAGACATAATTTTTTCATTTAAATCTATGCTTCCAATTCAAATTTGATTTCAACGTAGGCGTTTGTGGAAGACAATATCCACTACAGTGGCCACAATCCAGCATCGAACAACATAGAAGAAGCGCCCTTGCGCCAGTAACTCCGTACAATGAGAAAATGGACGCTAGCGAATGGCTGGAATCATTGCTGGGCAGTTTGCTGACTGCCGAACCGGCTGGCAATGGTGAACAACGACCGCAGACAAGTGCGCAGCGTATTTTTCAACGAGAAGCTCGTCCAAGTGTTTCGTTCGTTCAAGACAGTCCGTCTGGCAAGCGAAGATTTTCGTTGGCCAGCATTCGAGTCAATCCAAACAGCGTAAAGAGGCAGCATATTTTTGCTGTTCCAGACATGACGTTGCTCCAACTGGAAAATCCAACGCGATTGCCGACACGCGTCGAAGCTCTTCGTCCCACTGTCAGACCTCCTTTGCCACAACGTCAAAGAGACAATGAATGGCAGCCGGTTAATCATTACAGACAGGAACCTTACGTTCAAGCATTGCGAGAACAACAATATGATTACACAGGCGAGTTATCTTTTGAAAATCCAGCAGAAGAAAGCTCTTCTCCGCCGGAACGTCATTTTGGCGTCGATGTTTACGTCAATCGATATTCAAAAGCTTAATTTTTGTTTTTCTTTTCTGTTTCATTTTTACAGCCAATGTAGAACATATTATCAAAATTTGATCTGTGATTGTACTGAAACATTCCAACACCTGTTTGAGGTACCCTAACGAATGACGCTGGAAGTCAATCCCGGATGCCGTTGTTTGTCCTAAACTTCCCTTTTTTTGTAGTGGTTGTTATGAGATTGCTGATGTTTTTTTTTGCTCATTGCTGCGCGATGATTGAGCTGCATAATTTTTCCTGCATCAGCTTCCATAAAACCTAATGGTTTTGTTAAATAGAATACACATCTATACTTTTGAAAAACGAAAAATGTTTATATTGTCTTGCCTTCAATCTTTCTTGTCACGATGCTCGTCGTTCCATCAACCTGTCGGGCGCATTCTGGGAATTCCGTCCTGACATGTAAAAATAGAATGCTATAGCGCTGCTGGCAACACTGCTATCCAGGATGCTCAAAAAAAGAGAAGAACATTATTGTTGTCGTTTACATTCGATGATACGGTGGCTTTGGCACGGGCTCGTGTAGCGTGAGTAGGCATTGCCAAAAGGGAAAGCAACAATGTTTCACGCTATTTCACGGTAAAAAGTAGGCTAAAGAATTGTAGACGTCTACACGCCTGATTTGAACGCGAATGAAAATGTTGGTTTTAAACTTGCGTTCAGTACATTTTATTGCGTCCCCAGTTAACTCAGTTTCCCTCCCCTGTCTGACATTCATCTCTCGTGAGCGTGTCGCTCCTCGCTGACCGAGTTTCATATTTCCATTGGCTGCGCAAGATACCGCCATGTTGGCTTCCGGCAAGATGATGCATACTTAAGAAAGCGTTAGCTCACAAACCCCAGCAACAAGAAAACAAAGCCTTACTGCGTCTCTCGAAAAATAAGAACGTGAACCACCTATATAGGTTAGCACAGGGAAGAGATTTCCTGGATGGCGTTGCCTTCTACGCTCCACAATTGTCTAATTAAGGTAATAATTCTAATGAAATATATATATTTTTTAATTAATCGTAAAACAAAAAAGTAAAAGGAAGGTTAATATTCGCACCTTATTACGTAGAAAAAGACGTTTTAACACCTGAAATCTTAGGGCCAAAAACAGCACGACAACGTAACAGGGAAAAAAAGTAATAACTGAGACACACTGGCAATAAATGCGTTTACGACGGAATCTGAGCTGAAATGAAGCAACAGCAACAAAAAATCTTTAGTTGTTGCGCCCCTCTTCGGTCAGAAGTCGCGTGACTTTTGATGAATCACTGCCCGAAGGACAGACCATTTTATATGGCAGATATATGCTATGCTCTTCTTTCTGTACGCTTGATCAGTTACAAATCAGTTGGAAGGGAGAAAAGATCCTCACCACAGGAGATCACGTTTAGTCTCTTATAGATATTTATTAGACAGCAAGATGAGATTTCACAGCGTTTTCATTATCTATTGTTTGCTTGTGATCATCGAAGGTGCGTTAATTATAGAAAGAATTGACAGTTTTATTTCTAAAACGTTGTTTTTTTTCAAAACGTCATTTTCAGTTGTGCATCAAGTGACAGCCGATGAGAGTGACCGATGGAATTTTAAACGACCTTTTCAAGCAATTTCCGATATGGTTTTGCGATACCGACACGCTTTCTCCTCGAAAATGTCATCCAAGCGCAAGAACTTTGTCAATTTAAGTGAAAGTCATCCAGCTCAAACGCCGTGGCTATCCGGATTGGCATCGGCTTCATCGGATTGTAAAACAGCACACGTTGATAAATTCTACAGAGTCTCTTACCCATTAAATCAAGCCGTCCGAAACTATTCACCGCACAATGACGAATGGCGGCCAAAAGTTCATCAGCAATTTCGTTCGGTGTGGAGCTCAGCTGACGAAGAAAACAAGGATACCTTGGATGGCAATCAATTCTGGCCAGGGGATAAAACAACGGGTTACAAGGGATTGAAATCCGACAAGGATTCGTACTTGATGGCGCTAGAACATTTTAGATTGCGCTGTGAAATGTTAATGGACCCTTACGACTGTATCTACTCCAGCCATTTAAATCGATTGAAATACAAGTATTAATGAACTTGGTGCTCGTAAAATGTAGCGGAAGCAATCCGCAATAAACCGGATACGTACGAATGGGAAAATGAAAGAGCCAGCGGGCGGAAGGCAGTGCACTCGCGTGTGGTCTCAAATATGCAAAAATGTTGATGCATGTTGGAGTCGTTCATTAGCATTTAGTACATCTGTTTGAAATTAAAGGGACGAGTGCCACGATCGTTGCTGGCACAAAAAGAGCCCCGGTCCTTCATTACACACATGCCAGTTATGCATAGGTACATCTACCGCGGGTTTCTGCACTGACCTTGCTCTTGGAGACGTGTTCTCTTAGACTCGTGTGTGTCTTCAGGTGAACTATTTCTTGCATTGCAGCAGCTGTTGTGCTGATATGCTAGGAAGGCACTTTGCGGGGAATTATTTCCACTCGCTATATGTTTAAAGCTGCTACAACAGGCTCTCCACTGTAATCTTGTCAGTTCCCATCAAACATCTGCAAACGCAAAAATTGTAACGGATGCGGACAGTAAAAAAAAGAGACAAGAGTTTTTTTTACGATAAAAATAATTTGCCAGTTGAGGGTGAATCAAATTATGCAACACAAGGCCCCTGATTTGTTTCATACAGATTCATTGGATAAAATAGAGATAAAGCAATTGAACTGCTCAGATGTGGCACAAATGCCATTCATTCTATACGGTAATGTTTACCAGTGGAGGCTATGAGTTGGACGCGGCCATTTATTGTTATCGCTGTCAGCTAGTTAACGTGAATGTGCTGAAATTCCTGACCTACCAAGTAGGGGAAGATAAATAGTAAAATTGGCTAAAGATGTCGTGACACAAACTTGTTGGGAATCTGACACAAATCTAACGGGTAAAGTGATAACGATCACCGCTAATCTGCTGTAGAATGCAAGGAGGGCAGTAGGGTAATGCGCAAAAAACAATGCATTCCAAGTTAGAATCACGAGGGAAATATTTGCGTACCGCGTGACAATCCACCGGACTTTTCCTTGAAAATTAAATGAGATAAAAGCGGAGAATGGCCAAAAATCTCACCGGTTTACTTAAAGACCTTTTAGACCATTACGCCACCAACATCGTTGCAAGTACCGTAAGAATACTGACAATTTAAAAAACCACATGGGGCCGATTGACTACATTTCTTTGAGATATGATTATTGTCGTAACGTTTCGATGCTTCGCTCGTTGAAATCAGTGTAGTTGTAAGGATTCTGCGTTTCGGAGAACAGTACCAAACAAGTTGGAAGAGAAGAAAGGTCTATATCTTCCAATTTTGTGCATCATGGATGTTCGCATTGTTTTCATTGTTTTGGTTTTTTTCTCAATTCAAGGTACAAATCAACGTTCCTATTCATACGTGTATCTAACCTAAGACGTGCAATTCATTCGATCTTTAATGGCACGCTGGATCAGTGTGCACTATTTCAGCTAAATGGAGAGAACGATGGAATGTCAAGAGTTCCTTTCCAGCATCCATGGCCACTCAGCTAATCCAGCGGATTTCTTCGACCCAAAAGCCCTCGAAGCGTATTAGCTCCAGTCAACAACACAATCCAAGTCAAATCAATTTTTTATCTGGATCACGTTCCCAGCCAAGTCTTGATATCGGAATGCCTGGCGTGTCAATTAACCGTCTCGTTGATACGTCACGATATCAGAGTAGCACGAGAAATAGACTCAGCGACACTCACGGTAATGAAAACACAGAACCCGAAGCAATCCCGCCTGTGAAGCCGGTCCACTCTAGACATTCTTCTCACGTGCTGAGAGCTAAACCTCATCCGTGGTTTCCGACATTAACTGCGAATGCGCTGGAAGATGATTCCTATGTAAGAGCATTAGAATTGTCAAGGCTTCCGTGTCAAAAATTGGAGGATCCCACCGATTGTTACGATTTCAGCCGTTTGTTTCCTAGCAACCAACAACTCGGCTTGGAATATGATGCTCATTCTGCTGGTGAAGGTTTGAAAAATAGTCCTACGTCGAGTGCTTTAGATTTCTCTCTCTTTCACCTACTTCAAATCAAAGAAGATGTCCGCTTGCAAAGTCCATATTTGTTCTTTTCGCCAAATAATATTGAATTTACTGTTCAATATATAAGACCGAGTGCATCCATATCATGATATTTCAAAAGAGAACGTTTTGTTTATAACGTATCATCCTGATGGCTTCCTTATGTGTACAAGTAGAATAACTAATAGTGTGATAGGTTAGTCTCAACCATCAGTCGCAATCGACGAACGTTTGAAATTTCTATGCAAATTTCAATGTTCATGATTGTAATTCTAATACACAATCATTGTTTTTATGTGTCTTTATTTCGTGCATGTTTTTGAAAAGGTGAAATACCAAATTAGATGGTAGAGGTGATGTGAAAAAGAACAGCATTCTACACCTATACCGCTTCTCATTACAACAATTATGGAACGTTGGTAATTACAAATAGCGGGAAATTCCAATTCAAAAAGAAGTGCTTCCTGTACGCTTCGCCTACGTACGGTTTGTCTGGAATATACAAAAAAGCAGTCGTATAAATGCAAGATTAGGAAGGCCATGTTTTACGATGATCTTTTATTTACTCTACGCACGTTACGGGCAACGGCTGCTAAACGCAGCGTGACGACACGGTGTCAAAAAACAAGAACTTGCGAGCCTCGCAGTAATTCAACCGTCGAAATTCCAACGCTGTTATTCAATTTCCAAGGTCGGACTCCAATTCATTTATCGTCTTTAAACCAGAGCGTCCAGACACCGCGTTTAACAGGAAAACACGTCACGATGGCGACACTGTGAGCATCTGTTATTTGTAAGGTAAAGTTAACGCAGAATCAAAAATGTCTTCAAATTAATATCCTCTTGCTCTTGGCAATCGACAAAGGAAATGCTTGGGGTCTATCGTTTACACTCTTTGACAAAACTATTAAACTTGGTGGGTTCAGGATTTTTTTGGTTCCCAAGACACCTCACCTCCAGCACAACTACCGTTGGGGGAATATCACAAGGAAAAAAACAAATGAAGTGTGCTAAAAGTCAATTGCATTTATTGTAGCGTGCAATGTACGTTAACTTCCGGCGAACCTTCACGAAGAGGAGGTCTGAACCAAACTCTAGCGCAACGTCGATGACTAGTATATGTACGTGTCCCACAATACATAGCTGATCAGTAGTGAGCAAATCGTAAGTGAAGAAGGATACACTCGTCCATGCAGAAAGTTATTGCGTCCTTGTATTTGCTTCCGTGAGGAAACCATGAAAATTTCCGGTGCCACAACTAGTTTCTTGGTCGTTTTCGGAGGTGATGGAATTTGTTTTAATTATTACCTGTGTGAGTAAAAAAAAAATTGTTTTTTTTTTTTTTTGTGGCCAACAGTTTTGCAAATGTCATGTACTTCCAGCTCGCTATCCATTAAACAACTATGGAGAAACAGGCGGATCGACATAAGGTTTTTCCCAACCATGCTGAAGCAGCTATTCCCTCGAAGATTGCCTGGTTTATGGCTGACAAGGATAAAACAGAGAAATGCAGTCAGCTTAAATGAACATGTCGATCCAGGTCAAGTCTGGTTAACTGGATCGGTTCCAGCACGTCGAACAAGTACTTCACACTATGTAAACCCTTACGTATTGGGCAGCGATTCGTCGCGAAAGTCAGGTCTAATGAATTTAAAAGAAGAAAACGAGCCCTACAATTGGGGACAGGGGGTCAAGGTGTACATGGAGGCAGATATACGTCCTTCTATTATGAATTACTTGGATGATTCAGCGACAAAAGTACCGGAATCAAATCATCTTCATGAAACGACGTATTCTGAAACAGATTGGTTACGAAAACTTCCGTGTCGGAATTTCGAAGACCCGTACGAGTGCTATAATTCTAACCAGTTCTATCATCCTGTAGGATTGGATATGGGTGAAAGTAACGTGCCTTTTCAGAACAACGTCGTTGGGTACTATGACAATTCACCGTTTTCCTCTGCTTCCGAGAAAACGAGAACTTTCGACATTTCTATCGACTTGAGAAAGAATAGGAAAGGTGCATGGAGTGTGTAAAACTTTGTCGTCATGTTAGTTATAGCAACGTTGTTTGGTTTGGGGAAAAAGAAGCCCAACACATAAAATCGAGTTTATCCTGTTTATCGTCGCCGACTTTCATTGTAATACACGGGGCCATATTTGCCTATTTTCCCAGTATTGTGATTTTATATAGCATCTGCGTTCTTTGCTTTAATAACGAATGAAGGGTACAAATCTTATTGCTTGCCATCTCAGGGAATGCTAAGCGTTTCCCGTTTTATTCCGTTAAATTTCTAAATGGCCGGCTGTGGAAATTTATTCACCTTTCTTTGAGTTTGTTGGTAAATCACGTGCAGAGTCAGCATCTACCTTAATCGAATTAGAAACTTGTAATTGCAAACGTGGCTGTAATTCAATGGAAAATAGGAGACTGCTCACGGTTTAATTGTTTCTTTTTCGTGCAGTTTCTAACAGTTTCAGTGCCTGTAGGGAAGAGGATCGAGATCAGATTTTACCTGAAGAAAAACACAAAGTTCCTGCCAAAATAAAATATTAGAAATGGCTTTATAATTCACAAGGGGCAATTGAACAAAAGTCTAACAAGGGTGAAGAAACTTACCGTCGTCGTTGGAAAATAGCCATAGAAACACGACTATATCCGAATCATTCAGTTGATTAAAGAAGACTGCCCAGCATGAAAGAAAAGCATACACGTTACTCGAATGTTACCTTGTCTATAGGCCTGAAACAGTTAGAGATATACCTAAAAAAAAAAGACAACAACAAAAAACTAGAGACTAATTTAATGTAGGACATTTGACATGGTAATTGGCCAACATCTTCACGGTCTAATCGTCCTTCATGCTTCAATACCAATTAAAGCAGTTGAATTAATTTTTACTGTGATGGTTCAGTAAATAGCGGGCATTGTTACAAGTGAAACGAAAACACATGCAGGTAACCAGGAAAGAAGATTACAATGTCGTTTAACAATATGAATTGCGTCGCCAGTTAACTCACGAAAAGCCCTTTTGTGTTATCGCAAAGCCGCGTTCAAAATTCCATTTCGGAAAGCGCACATGTATTCGGTGGTGTCATTAAAAGGAAAATCAATTAAGAAGCTCGGAATGTTCTTTTATAAGCGACAATATCCACAAGATCGTTGGTGAAGAGGACTGAATTTGAATACAATGAAATCATGTAACGTTGAAAGGATCTATGTTGGAATGGGCCAAGAGTCAACTAGTTTAGTCAATTCCGTTTTTTAAATAGACTGTTGTGAAAATAGGTACGAAGAGAGCAGGAAAAACAAGTTGTAGGACAGATTGCTTATATGTGTGCATACCTCGTTCAGCAATTACATACAGCGAAGCCATAAGGCGAATGCGGTTTATGGGTTCATTAATAAAAGAAATTCGTGACCGGATAGAATTTTTACGTTTAGTAGTTCAGGGAAATGTTCGTAATGCTTTTATTAGTATAGTTTTAATATGGGTAAATGAACAGCGCACATGTATGGGCTTCGGCGTGCTGTTTCGTGCATTGTTGTATTCGTTCCAGAACCCCATGCTGATGGGAGTTGTAGCTTTGTAATGAGTTTGTTAGAGGATAGGGATATCAAAATAGCACCAACTTTCACGCGGTGTCCACTATATTATTGTCACCGCTTTTTAAAACAAAAGACCGCCTTACATGCCCCAAAGAAAATTATATAAATACCCGTGTTCACTGTTAAATTTACCTGAGTAGTGATCAAGTTGGACGAGAAGAAGGATCTCGCAGGCCTCTCTATTTATGTAAACGAGAATGAAGTGTTCCAGGATTATGGTCTTTTTGCTTTTGCTGGCACTTGGAGGTAAATACAAAGGTCCAATTAATTATTATTCGTTTACAAGAGACTCTCAATTGTTTTGTTAGTGTTGCAACTGGAAGGAAGCCCAATTGCGAATGGCAGAGGACACGGTAGATGGAAACGATCTTTGGAGGCAATAGCAAGAAAATTGATTCGACGAGCTGCTTCTCCAGCGACGTTATCAAAATACAATCTGAAGTTTATCAATCTAAATGAGGAGTTGAAAGGCAAGGAAAAACAGCCGACTTATCCTGCAGCATCGACTTCTAAGCCAACTTCGCGTCCAGCTGCCAAAGAAGGTGTGCACGATAAAAAGAAGAAAAAGGCAGGATTAATCAACAAAGATGTGCATGGAATATGGGGCCCAGGAATCAACGTAGAGGTTCAAAAAGATGCTCCGAGTTCTCTTCTAAGTTTTGTTCTTAAAATGATGAAGATCCCGCGGACGAAATCAGGCAAGACCTCCAAGAAAATTGTGAAATCGCTACCTCCTTCGCCATTGTCCGTCCCACCGATTCCGCCCGTGGCCATCCCGAAGGAACCCGAAGTGGATTCGTATTTGGTGGCGCTGAAAGAATCGAGAATTCCCTGTCAGTCTTTGGAAGATCCCACCGACTGTGACGACTTTACGTTGTTGTTTAAGCCGTCTTGGTACCCGCAGGCTTCGAACTTGATCCCACCGGAAACCACGCCCTTTCCTCCACATTCTACAACGAATATTCGTCATCTTTGGCCAATTTTATTGACCCTTCGCAATTGAAATTGGTTCAACCAGCGTCAGACTCGAACGACTTCCTTCTACAAAAACCCATTTTATTCCTTTCGCCGAATATTAAGTTCACCATCTATCATCATTCACCGCCTACTTTAGGCTCCTTAGGCGACGAGATTGCTTTACCATCTATTGACATCGCGATGGAAACTGAATTGTCTTCCATTGACTCATCATCCGCCGAATTGTTGGCAGAAGACGAATCACCTTATGGCCGATCGTCAGATGAATCATCTACACTTCAATCGTCAGGTGAATCACCTACTCTTCGGTTGTCAGGTGAAGGTGAATCACCTGCGCTTGATCCCATGGTCGATACGACAGGAATGAATATCGTTGGACCTTTGTCCGCAATGAACGTTGCACCAGTTTCAACATGAGCTGTGGTTTTGGCATTGATTTGCTTATAAATTATGTACACTATCTTTTTGTTCCTATATTTGTGAAACATCTTCTCATTTTAGTCAGGGGTTATGCGAAGAGCCTATGCAATATTTAATTTAATTTGTTTTGTATTTCGAAAACGTATGCTTGGAAGTACAATTCGTGCGTTGTCCATTAAACGAAAACTCCTTACATATATACCTGAGACTTGTGCCAGGATCGCTATTCATTCAATGTTAGACTGACGGGGAAGCAGGTGAGAATGAACGTGTTGGTCGGAAGGTTTCTGGAAGTTTGAAAAATAGGAAGACAGCCTGAACTACTGTGGCCGCTGCGAACATGACAAAAATGTACACGCCCATCAGATTCTGTAAAGTAGGGAATGTCATGCCCACCAGGAAGTTGGTTGCCCAATTTACCTGTAATGAATCATTGATATGTAAGCACATATTCAAATTGATACGCTGAAAAGAATAGAAATACCAAACATCCCAATGACATAATAAGAGGTCTTGGTCCGGCCGGAATGAGCTCTAATAAAGAGGATAAAACTGAAGCTGTAATTGATAACGTGAATTTCATGCAAACCTGGTGGGAGGAAGAAAGGCAATGGACCGACACCGACATCAAAGAAAACCACGTAAATCAACAAGGCGGCGATGCAGCAATAAGGAATCCACGAGGCTTTGCTCTGCGTGATAGTTTCATTGATTGCGGTATTGAATTTGAATGTCAATGAGTGAATATTTACTATGAAGAAGATGCAAAGAGCTAGGACGACAAGGAAAACGCTAACACCGATAGTACTAATCATCATTAAGGGCCTTCGACAAAATCGTGCGGTGAGGAAGACGACGCACGCTGTCATAACAACATTGATGAAACCAGCTCCCAATAGAGCCAACCTGTCAAATTTTAAAACGAAAGAATATACCTTAGAACATAAGCATAGTCTATACTATTGTTGTTAATCATACTCGGCTTGTTGCTTATCCAGTCCAGCTGACAAGAATATGTCAGTTGAGTAATAGAGAACCTTTAGAGATTAAGGAAAGCGTCATTGTTTAATCAATAATTTGTTTTATTCTTTGTCCTACCGCGTTGATACCACTCAGCTGGTTACCAAGATGCATAACCACAACGCATGCAAATGGCCAACGAAGACTTTTCTTTGCCCAAATCGTTTTCAATGTCCAGCTCGATTGCGAATTTGTGGTATTCAGTCCATCTTTAGGCATTTCGGCCGTTGCCCGAGTGGCTTCTCGACGCAATTCCTCTATCTCCGGTCCTAATTGATCAACAGGAAGTCCTCTCAAACAAGAGAGCTCTAAAAAAAGGGCAATAGTCCGGTAAAAGAATGAAATTTATCAAAAGGATGTGACGTAATGTAGCCAAAGTGAATAAACCTTTAAAAGCGAGATCAGTTTTCTGTTGCAAGACAAAGAGATATCTCGGACTTTCTGGAAGATAATACCAAACAGCCAGACATAGCAAGGCAGGAATGCAGGTTAAGGCAAGCAGCACGTTCCAGTTGTCTTCATTGCCTGAGTTTAGACAGTCCACAAAAACAATACTGCTCATTAATGCGGAACAGCAATTAGCTTCGCGTAACAGATGGGATTTGACTTACCGAGCAATTTTTCGAGACTAAGAACTTGGCCAATAAAAAGTCCTAAATTAATTCCTACTGGGCATAGAAGACCTGTAGAGGGAAAACGATGTCTGCTTATTATTTCCAAAATTATGTTATGTAATCAGAGATACCAAGAACATTCTGTGTCGCTGGGGTTGATATTTCGGACATGTAAAGTGGCATAAAACTGGTGGACATGCCTTTAAGGAATGAATTCATAATGAGATACAGGCAATCATTTTTTTTTCCTCATTGAATTTTGAGTGGGTCAAATGGAAAAGGATACGCACCTGCACCAATCCCGACAATAAATCGCCCTATGAGTAACATCTCCACTGATTGCGCAATGCCGCACGTACCAAAGAAGATAGCTGCTATCACGTTCACCGAGCTATTTACCAATAAAGTATTTTTCCTGTAAGGTTGTTTGAATAAGATAAGTTGACGTGATAAAATTCTCTCGTAGTTTGGATATCAGTTTCACCTGCCGATTCGATTAGCTATCGAGCCGCCCATAAGAGCACCCATGCCTCCTCCTATCAGGAAAATACTAACAACAAATGCCCATAGTAATTCCAATGGAGTTTCTTCGATAGCTGTGCCATAAGTGTGCAATATGCTGGAATTACAAAAGTCCACAATGACCTAGTGAAAAGAAACAAACATCATTTAGTAGGCTAAACACAATCTTAACAGACTTATCAAACTTTAGCGGTTACATAGCTGTGATTTAAAAGCTCATCTTATTTACTATTTACAATAGTTAATGCAGTGGCAAGAGTCTAATGAGATTACAGACATTTTGTTAACGAAAATATCAGTAAGAATAATGAATTGCGAAGACGATAATGGAAACAAGAATCAAGTAATCATGTTCGTGCCAACGGATTGTTAATTGGACACGTGAAGACTTGGCCTACTTGTTGTGGGCTATTCAAGATTCCGATGTTGTAACCAGCGGGAATAACAGTTCCAAGTGTGGTTGCCACTGCAGTCACGATCAATAGGCTGCTCCAGGACTTGTTCTACATAAGAAAGATAGAAGAAGAAAAAAGCTATTGTTTTGTTTAGATTACACCAGATTGAAAGAAATTGGCAGTGGTAGACTACGACGTATGGCGTAATGCCAAGAAAGGGTTTAAGGAAAACCAGTTTCGTTTCATGACCATAACATGGTTCAATTTTTTAGCGCTTATTTGGCAAAATCCATATGTAAAACTTGACGTATTAAATAGACTGGTATTTTTTTAATTAAACAAGTTTATGTTTCCATCTCGTCAAACAAATGCGGATAAAAAGCGGTAAGGTAGAACAGCGATACATGGTGCTAGTCGCATAATAAAACAACAGTGCTTATTGTTTAAAATTTCATACTTATTCATGAAATCACTTAAACACAGCGGCGTTGTAAATCACAAAATAGTTAAAGGCTATACTTTACTGTAGTATAAGAAATTTAGCACTTGGGTAAATTAGCACATACTTGATGAACTGATACCGGCCTTTTCCCTTCCGCATCGGGCAAGAAAGGCTCTTCGACTCCATCAGGATCCGCTAAATGAGACCGTCTGGCCACATCTAGCTTCCTGTCGACCGATCCCCAGACTCCTCTATCCCATCTGTCACTAACGTTCATGGCACGGCACGCGTGAATTTCACCGTACAGTCAGTGGCGTTAGAGAACCACCAGATTGGACGACATACTGTGCTTTGGCTAGATCGGGTGCTGAAACTAGTTTGAACCACACACCCTACCGTCATATAGATCGTCCATTGGATCTGTTTCATTCAGCTATCGAGCTTGCACACGCGCATTTGTGTCGAGCTGCGTCAGCAGATACAGCTTACAAGTAAATAAATAGCAATAATCAGAGTTTTACTCGCCACCTCGTGATAAGTAAAAGAGTAATTTAAAAGTGTCATCCTCGAAATCAATCTCTGTTGGTTTTCTTTTTGTTGAGTAGTTTAGACTAATAAAAATATCTGTTTTGTTTGGATTTTTGCTTCTTAGCGATGTTACTAGTTACTCTATTTTCTGTTAAACCGGGTTCCAGATTATTTTTTAAGTGTTCCATTATTAGCAAAACCGATAAAATTTACGAGATTAAGGACGGTGGAGATAAAGCAATTGTAAAATAAGTATTTATTTAAATAAGAGAAAATACAATTTAGCGAATTTAGTAAGCTTTTTGTTGTAGCCAAATTACCATCTGGCAACAGCTGAACATTCATATTAACAACACAGGCATCACCGAGTCGCGCCACAGAGATTCTGTAGTTTTGGGATGTGTGATAAGAGTTTATCAAAATTTCTGTGTGCATGTGTTGTTTTGTGACATAAATAACAAAACACAAATGGAAGCGTGTTTACCTCAGACAAAAGTTTACCGTCGAGGAGATCCATTGACGTGCCAGCGTATTTGGGATGCTATTAAAGTTATAAAATATGATCGTAAATCTGCCACTGCTGAGAATATTAGTCGGTATTGCTGCAAAAATTATAATCTCGAAGGGAAACTTGTAAAAGGACAACTTGACTTGCTGGTAGAGGATAATCTGATCATCAAAAAGAGTACTGCTCCAGTGAAAGGGTGTAACAAAGGTGTTGAACAAACTATCTTTGCCATTCCGGTAAGATGGGGCCACATCACCTTATAGCCAACAATTGATGTTTATGATTCACTAACTACGATTGCATTTCTTTCAGCTGGCATCTGAAATTGATCTGACAGGAAAAAATGATTGGTACTGTTTCTATTGTCACAAACCTGGAGAAGTTTTGGCCTGCACTTCTTGCCCACGAGTTTACCATATAGCATGTCTGAATGACTTAAAGCATGAAGATGTTACAGAAAAGTTTGTTTGTTTGCTTTGCAAAGTAAGTAGCTGTCTAGTCCTCTCTAATGCAAAAAATAATATAATTTTTTTAATGCAAATTTTGCCATTTAAGGAAATCAAATGTGAGGAAAGTAAAGAAGATTCTGAAGCCAGAGGTGAATTAAATCTTCTTCTCAGTTTTGCGTGTGCCAGATTAGAGGAAAAGGTACAACTTGGTAGATACAGTAATATTTGTAAGCGACAAATAATAGTTAATAAATATAACATAGACTGTGTGTTTTCATTGTTCCATGGTTGCTCCAGAATAACTGATAATTACATATTTCCATTCTAGCTACCCATGGAAAATTACGTCTGGAACTCCGTGAACAACAACGCCGCATATAACACTCCATTTACCACCGACAGGTGTGCGGCACGCCTTACGAAAATGTATGTTTGTGGCACACAACACTTTGGCAAACATGTTTCAACTTCAAACACTTGTTCTCTACTATTAGGCCTAAGCAAGTCAGCTCCAGTGTGGAAGAAGAGGACAAATGGAGAGCCAAGTTCCTGCTTCGGTTACCTATGATGAGTCTTCCAAGTATGAACGATAGAGCCGATCGCCAAGTTTACAAGTCGCTTGCCCAATTTCTGATGGATGCAGACACCGTGGTTCACAATGTTACCATCTTTCATGGAGGTCCGTAAATTACCAAAAAAAAACAAAGACACCTTTTATGGCAATTGCCGTCATTGTCTCAATATTTAAAATTTATTTCTGTTTATTGTTCTGTAGGTTAATATGATAGTGCTAGGCAATTTCTCTTATCTTTTGCCTTAATTTTGTTCTTTTTCCTTTACCTGGCTAAGCACGTTTTCGTAAAGATGTGTGAGGAGAAGTGTAGAAATATTGATGTCAAGTACTCAGCGATAACTAACAAATCAATTTTACTTACATAGAACACAGCCTGTTGGCCGATTCTGCAAGAGTAATGAAAAGGGACTGTGCGTACGAATTGGGTGAAATAAACTTATGCCGGGACTGTTACAAGAGATCAAACATGCAAGAAGAACCGGACTGGTTTTGCCATCCTTGTAATCCGTCACACGAACTGGTTTATGCCAAGGCGAAAGGATTCCCATACTGGCCTGCCAAAGTATAGATTTTTGGCCACATTTTACATCTCTTGTTCACAGTTTGTTCTTCATGTTCTTATGATATCACTTTTTGAAAATGTTTTTATTTGTTCTAGGTTCTTAGAATCATCAATGGTAGAGAATACGACGTCCGTTTTTTTGGACACGGGCATGACCGATTAACTTTGGACAAGAGCTTTACTCGTCCTATAACTTGTAACGTAACATCGCTAGTGGTATGTTGTCAAAACTGTTTTTATTAGTTCGACTTGATGCATAATATTTATCTTAGCCTAAACGCTCTGCGGCATGGGTCAAAGCTGTCGATGAACTTAAAAAACACCAGGCGATGCTTGCCGAAGCAGCTTTAAATAGCTCAAATGACGAAGAGGAATATGATGACGATTATCAGCATGGTGAGAATGGTGCAACTGGGAAACCTTCAGTTGCCGAATCACCGACGCAGAACCGATCTCATTATTTAAAACCATTCAGCGTTTACCTGAACCGCTTGGAAGTTCCAGCAGTGGTAGAGGAAATCGCCAAATTATCGGAACCATTGATTTGCGGTTCAAAATTGCCTTTTTCGGTATTTGTTAACCAAATTTTCTGTACGCCTTTAATAATCAAAATTATTAATATACTGTATCATTTTTAGGAGGAAAGCGTTATCTCTCAAGATGTGACTGCGGAAAATTCATTGACGGATCTTATATCTTCAATAATTATCGAGGACAATCCCCTCTTCTCAAAGGCGAATGATACAGAAAACGAAGAAATAACTGTAAAGGATTTTGTGTCTTCTGCGATGTCTCGGGATGGGCATAAACTAAATGAAGAATGCATCGAATTATTAGCTGCAAGAGAAAGAATTGCCGTGCTCGAGAAAGACATAGAAAGTCAACGACAACAGATCCAGGCTCATAAGCAACAGATTGATAGTCAAAGGGATGAGATTGAAACCCAAAAACATGACCATGCTTCCATGATTCGTTCCTTAAAAGAGCAACATGCTAAAGAAATTGCAGAAACCAAAAGCAAAATCTGGGTATTTATATATATATATACTTTATTTCTATAAATTGTTTGTCAAAACTTGTTTATTAATTTTTATTTTATTTTGCATGTGAAAGTGTTCAAATGGATGTGGAGCAGAAGGAATTTACCATTGCTGTTTCAGTGTTGCATACTGTAATACCATATGTCAACAGCTGCATTGGAAATCCAATCACAAAAAGAGCTGCAGAAGAGAGAGAGAAAGCAAACGAGTCAAATGACCTTACCAAACATGAAGACATAAAATAAGAAGAATAACCATTCCTAAACAAGAACTAACTGTATTAAAACCGTTGACACAAAATACACATTGCAGACATTACATCAGTCAGCACAAGCTCATTGCCACAGCAAACTGTAAAAGAGAAAAACAATATATAAGAAAATCATGTTGGTAATGGTAAAATGGTAAATATCACCGAACCACTACAAACCTCATGATTGTAATAGGAGGCATCCCAGGATCTGTACCTTGACGAAACCCTACAAAGAAAATAATTGTTTTTCTTATTACAAAGTTAAACGTCATTGGTATAGACGTAAAAAGGAAATGTAAAGTAACTGCACAAGTTCAACTGTGCTTATTACAAAATTTACCTAAATAAAGAACTGTGGGGATGAAGCTCCAATGAAATATCGTCTTTCCGAAATTGACAACGGCGGTCAGTTTCTTTTTGGTATCGGGACTCAGCTTAGCCATATTAGCGTTTTTATGCAAACAAGGATTCGAAGCTAACACCTCGTGTCTTTCTTACAGCTGCAAAATGAAAGTTGCTAACTAAAACCATGAAGTATCCCAAGAGTAGTCACTAGGGTACCCTTGGCATTGGAGAGCTTGAGCTGTGCATGTAAAGCTCCATAGATGGTGTTGCGGCTGTTCAGTGTGGAATTGGAAGGAAGAAAATTGCAGGGGGGGGGGGGGGGAATTGTGCGCTAGCGCTGTAGCGTACTGGCGCGCTAGCATTGCGTCAAATACTCGGTCTATTTCAAAAACGATTAGAGTAATGAAAAAAATAGCAATTTTCCCGGAATCAGCATTCAATTTTGAATATATCCCGTGATATTCAACCAATTCCGATTAGTGTCAGTTTTAGCAGAAAATTTTTTTAAGCCTGACTAAAATAATAAGCCCGATTTTTCTTATTTTTTCGTTTTTTATGTTTAATTAAAAAACCATAAGGCCTATCGAAAAATAAACTTGATTTCCGTGATGTGCATTCCGTTCTGAATCGAAACCACGTATTTTAAGCGAACTTTAAAATTTAGCCAAAAATGAAAAAGTGCAAAGGCTATAGCCTTACCACTTTTGTCAAAATCGACCAAAAATGACATCTTTTGGAATTCCATGAAAATCACACAGTATAATCAAAATTAACGCTGATTCAGAAAAAGCCACTCGTTTTCTTGTCAAGTTAGTCGTTTTTGAATTACACCGAATATTCGTGCAAAAAATAAGAAAAGTCGGTCTTATTATTTTAGTCGGGCTTAAGATTTTTTCTGCAAAACCGGCATTCATCGGAATTGGTTGAATATCACAATATATACTCAAAATTGAATGCTGATTCTGGGAAAATTGTTCTATTTTTCATTAATACAACTGTTTTTTTTAATACATCGAATCGAAGTACTTACTAGCGCGCCAGTACGCAGCAGCGTTAGCGCGATGCAGTACAAAATTTGGCGTACTTAAAAATTGCTAACTCTACATGATTTAGATTCAAAATATAACGAGAATCGCGAAAATGAACTTCGTTTTGGCGGGTAGCTTATGGATTTTGAGTAATCTAAAATATAAAAGTAGTTACGATAGAAATTTTAAGCCCGACAAAATAAGCCCGAGGCCCCTTTGGAAAGTTAAAGCTGCAACTCAGCATTTGATTTGTCTACCAATCGATATACTTATTTATTTAATTTATTATATATTTTTATTCGTAACGAATTAGAAGTAAATAGTGTGTTCGTAGTTCCTACGATGAAAGAATTATTTATCAAGATTATACCATGATTCCATTAACGTCAGACATATAGGCTGTAGGTGCCTCAGGTGATTTTAAATCTTTATTTTTTTGTATCTGGCAGACGACAGCATACTCGTATTTCCACGTGTAACAACTGTCAGACGTCAAATCCCAAACTTGCCCTGGTAACCAACGTGTTGTTTTCTCCTATAGACACCACTTGCACAACTGGACGACTCCCGAATGGAATTTTCATTAGACTTATTTTAAAAACTGTATTTTCTGTATTGCAGTTAAATTTAATACCAAAAGATGAAGCCTGTAGAAGGTATTTTTTTTCAAAGTTCAGTTTTTAATATATATCCATATTGGTCTTGCCTAATCATATAACATTTCAAAGAAGTAGATAGTGAAGAGGATCTCAGATTAAGGATTTCCCTTTCACCAGTGAACAAAGAGAATTCCGGTCTGCCTTTTGAAAAAATAGGGCTAAGACATCCAACAGCCATAATTTTAATGGTTCTTTGGTACATGTTTAGTGCCTTTAACCTCTTTGTAAACAAGTATGTCATATCCTACCTAAAAGGGGATCCTGCGCTACTTGGTATACAGTTGCCTGCATTCAGAATTTTCTTGCAGAACTAAAATCCTTATTTTGTTTTAGCCATGAGTCAAATGTTGATGTGCATGTGTCTAGGATTCATTCAGCTTAGGTACTCTTGTGGGCTTTTTGTTAGCCGACATCCAAGTGGTGGTTGGTCTTCTATTCAGAGGACAAAGCTGTTCCAGAGACCAATGCTTATTTTAGGAAGCTTAAGGTACAAATCTATGTTTTGTACAAATCATTTCATTCAAATTGTATTTTAAAGGTTTACTACGCTGGTCCTAGGACTAACATCACTTAATTATGTTGCTGTGTCATTTGCAGAGACAATAAAAAGTTCTGCACCATTGTTTACTGTGATGATTTCTTCCGTTTTTACAGGTATCAAAATTCAGTCCATCAATTATTACTTTACTGGAATTTTTGTGATTGTTAATTAATAAAAAGAAGTTGATTTTCTGGAATTATAGGGGAAAAAACGGGAATGTATGTCAATTTGTCACTGGTACCAATCATGGGTGGCTTGGCGCTGTGTTCGGCCACCGAACTGAGCTTTAACATGCAAGGTTTTATCGCTGTTCTGTTAACAAATTTGTCAGAATGGTAAGTTTTATTTTATTGTTTTCTCTACATTGACAAACAATTATGGTAATTTGATAAACTCCAGTTTGCAAAATGTTTATTCAAAAGTGTTGTTAAGCAGCGAACGACATAAGTACGGGCCGGCGGAGTTGCAGTTCTTTACGAGTTTCGCATCATTTATGATTCAAATAATGGTGAGCTTTGTGCTCGTTGATTGGGCAAAGGTGCAATTATCTGCCATGCTGGTAGGTGCCATGCTACTGAATGGAGCATTTTTCCATTTCCAAAGTATTACTGAATATGCACTCTTGGAGCATATCACGCCAGTCACGCACAGGTAAACCCATCCACTTTGTTAGCATTTCCAAAAAGTCCCTTTAATGTAAAGAAATTTTCTTTGACAAAATTAACAGTGTGGCGAATACGGTAAAGAGGGCCCTGTTAATTTGGCTATCTATTATTCTTTTTGGTAATCCGATCAGCCTTTATAGCGGGATTGGAACACTTGCCGTTATCGCAGGAGTTTTAGGCTACAACAAAGCCCGTCAATTAGACGCTCTCCGAATCCAACGTCTAATTACGCCAGATGGCTATCCCCTGAAAATTGCTCTCTAAAATGCTGTGTGGCATTGTGGACATAGGTCGTATTCTGAACTGTCCATTCCGTCCTCAGCAAGACATATTTCACCTTTATTTGTTCAAAAGTAAATTTTCGATTCCAAATTTATAGTGATCCAATGTTTCCCTCCAAACAACGCGCTTTTTGTCCTTGCAAGTTATTTAAAGATAGAACGTGTCGTTCCTCGCCCTATTTCACGTGAAGCTATCCATAAATCAAGACCGGATGCTACCGATGTTTCTAGAGCAATGTTGGATTAGTAAATGCAAATACAAAAAAAGCTTTGGGTTTTTATGGAATATATGGCAATAACCGTCTCAATTTATTTGGATGTATGCAGCAAAAGGTGAAAGACAAAGTTAGACAACATGTAGTGATACAGCATGGATGCCAGCGACTGATTGATAATTGGTAAAACGAGAACGCAATCATTAGAAATGATCGTTTCCGTTTAATCGGCAGTTTGTTCGAAATATTTTCGTTGTCAAAGTTTAATGAGCTTAAGAAAATGTTGGCTCGACGTTGTTTGACTTGCCTAACGAGCAATTATAATTCATACTTACGCAAAAGGGTACAGATGTTGATCGTTACCATGGCAGCGGGCTCAGTTTACATAGAAGATAGACCTCTTCTGTTTCTGTCGAAAGTGGTTCGAATATGGCTCTGCTACCTGTATAGAAGCTCAATTAAACAACGGAATCGAGCCTTTCTGCCACTCGTTCCAATCCCCCGTTCCACTCCTTTCGTCTATGAAGAACCCTGAAGGGGGAGAATTGGGTTGGCACGCGGCGTCGAAAGCTGAACTAGTAGCTCAGCAACGGTCTAGATTTCACTTTTTCTTCTTTTATCCAAAATTGTACTTGAAACCTTTCGAAAAAAAAGTATGATTTAGTTATCTTTAGTGATTTTTACCGAATTTAACTCGTTAGTCCGATTGAACTAATGTCTCTATCTCGTTAGAGAACTCCATGTATTCGGATAGGGCGAAATGTTTCATTTAATCACCTTTGGACGCAGCAAAACCTAGAAGATTTGAACGAAGATCAGTCTCTGGTGACATTTTACTCATTTTTTATGAGGTCGCTTATAAAGATGAACCGTAAGAAAATAAGAAAGTGATGATAGACATAGGAAATGGCTTGGGCGTTAGCAATGTGCGCTCATCGTGTATAGTAGTTTATGTGTACTTAGTCATGGCAAAAGGTTAATGTCAATAAATATAAGCGTTAGAAACGAGGCTCTATATGCAGTACATCATAAATCAACACTCGATATAGATGAAACTTATTTTGCTTTCTTTGGCACTTATTTTTCCCGGATGAGGTGATTTCTTTCCCTCTAGTTCTTTTACTATAGGCACGTCTGTGGTCGATATGCCCTAGCCACCGGGCCGGATGGAGTCGAGAGGCATTTAATGACTTGATTAGTGTCTAACATCCGCCACCGTAAAGGTTATTTTTATAAATAAACCTTAAAGTTCCGGCTGATTTGTTTTCAATCAGTCAGCTTCTCTGGCTCCATTTCACTAACTATTATACCATTTGCTCTTTCCTTGTTTGTTTTCTCCCTTCGTTCTTCGTCTACCTATACACTAAATTTCTTAGATCCTGCAAGTAAATATATTTGATTTTTAGCCCGTCAAGTTCAAAGGGATCTACAAGTTGGGGTCAATAAATCAGCGCTACTGCCAGCGTTGAAACCTCAACAGTTAAAACGAAGAGCTAAAGTAGTAAGTTCACGATATACGTGTACAGGCAGATAGATAGATGGGCTAAGAGCGCGCGAGAGAAGGACAAAAAGAGTGTGAAAGGAGATGGTGACAACTTGAGGTTAAGCGAGCAATTTATGACCGGCGCCTGCTGTTCACCACTACCCGCCGCGATGTCAGACTCAAACTCGACGTTCCCCCAAACTCTGCGACAAAATTTGGCTTCCAAGTCTATATGGCCATCGAAATGCCGCCGCCACCGGGTCTCTTCCATCGCTCTCCCGTCTCGTCCAGCTGCCTCATAACGAGCCAATACTGAAGGCAAAGCAATCTTTGCGTTTGTGTGTATCTTTTATGGAGGACACTGTTATTTGAATGGACAGATAGACAAAAAATAAAATGCCTACTTTAAAAAAAGAAAGGAAAATATCGAAACGCAAAAAAGTTAGAAAAGACAGTGAATATTTGGAAAGAGCAAAAATAAGTGAAGAATAATTGCTGGGTTAATATTGTCGTCCTAGTAACGGTAAAGAGATATCAAAGATTTCGTCTATGGAGACGGATGGCGGTCAGTTCGTACTCGTCGGTCCAAGTATTCTGCCTTTTAAGTTAGTCGCGTAATCGGAAACGAGGCAGCGGACGAACATGCGACTTGGCCAGTAACACTACAGATTGTCGGAAACTGGCATCTAGCATGAACTCTATGTGTACGCGTATCATCGACTATCGAATTACAACTGAGATTCATAACGACAAGCGGGGCCGCCCGATCAGTAGCCGGTTATGTCTGCTGACACCGATGTCGTTTTCTAACGCAATAGGCAGCAACACGACAGATGATTATGCTAGAAATAATCGTGAAAGAAATTAAGGCCATTTCAGTTTCGCCTTCAGTTTGAATTGAGCCAAGTCTGCTGAAAAGTGACCCATTGCTCTCATTCGGCTCATCTTCATCCTTGTATAGCCACCAAGAGTTTTGTAAGATCTTAATATAGACGCATCTTGCTGTTATTAGCTAATATTACTGCTGTGATCGATACATTTCGTATTGGGAAATCGTATCGTATCATGTTCAGATTTTTTGCTATGCAAAAACAGGACTTTGTTCGACTGGAATTATAAAATTTCAGCGTTTTCTGGACGTAGCCATGCAATTGAAAATCAACATGGCAATCTGGGAAAAATGCTTAAAGAACAGGTGAAACGACATGACACCCTACTAGTCCCCTACAGTGCATTCTTCTCTTCCCCAGCTGAAAACAAGGATGATTCTAATGTACACAGTGATGAAAAGGAAAAGCATCGGGACTCGCTTATGTTTAGGTTTCACGGGATTGGGTCTTTAGGAGGCGCCGGTGCAAAGGAAACAGCTCCGCCCTCCCAGTTACGTCGTCGGCTTGTTCCAATTGGACGAAAGCACAATGTTTTTCGTCAGTAGCCGAAAAGAAGAATAAGAAACAGCCAAATGGGGTATGCACGTTGTGTATGTATGCATGCTCAAACACGCACGCGCATGCCTTTGGTCCGTTTGCGTCGTTTAGATCGAACTGAGAACTGTGTGTCTGGTGTACGAGGGCTGTCTTTATAATCTTCTGGTGAAGAAGCTACTACATAACACAAGTGAAACTGGCCGAGAAAACGATTGAATAAGAAGGTTTGATGTGATCTTGAGCGCAACTAGTAACCAATAGGAAGTAGGGTTGATCACTTGCATAACAAAACATTTTTTTTTGCTCAGTTTGTGTTTGCAAGGGAAAGACGTACTGTGTCAATATTATTTGCCGGCGTGAACAGTGAAAAAGTGCTGCAACTAGACGCAAAGCATTCGATAGAATTGCACATGCATATTTATGTGGCACTTGCAACGATTGCTGTGATTGGAAAAAAGGAACAAGTTCAAGTTTAATTCGTCACTGTTTTACGTCATAACAGCGACGGCAAGAATCCAGCCATTGGCGCAGCATCCTCGATCGTAGCAAACATGATACGAACGGTAAGAATTCAATATCTTATAAGACTAAATGGCAGCATAGTTTTCTAAAAGAAGACGGCTCGATCTTTGGCAGTAGAACAGACAGAGTAGAAACGCATAGCTTACTCTCATTGGGCTTCGTATTCGATGTGAAATAGAGAAACGGTGACCCACGCCTTTTGGCTTTGATAACCTTTGATATGCGCTCTCTATCTTCGATGGCCTTTTTACCATCGTCATCTCTGCTGCTTGCTCTGGCTGCTGCCTAAAATCTATATGAGATGCGGGCCTTCTTCAGTTTCTATGCAACTCTGCCTGATGACCGTTTGGCTGCTGTATGTCTGTGATTGTGCCGCTACAGGACATGATGATGGACCCGTCGAGCGGCCTCAAGATCAAGCAGGAGATCTCCACTCCGTCACCATCACCATCTCAGCAGCATCACCTGCTGTCGAGTAAGTGGCAAACAAAAATGTCGAACCCAGAACAAAACAAATAAACAAAATTAACTTCGCGAAATTTCTTGCATTCTCGGTGATTATTAGGTTACCAACAACACGTCAGCAATCAACAGCAGCAGTACTTTTTGCAGCAATCAGCGATTGAGGTTCACCATCACAAAAATCATCTACCGTCGTACGCGGCCGTTCACCAGCAGCAACACGGAGATCAGTTATCAATGAAAAGATCTGTCGATCACCGCAAGGAACAATCTTCTTCATCGTCGGCGCTGCAACAACAACATTCGTCGTCGGCAACGAAATCCGAGACGGATCAGCAACTGTCGCCAACACAGCATCAACAACAATCGGATTACAATCCCAACATAAAACCGCCCTATTCATATGTGGCTTTAATTGCTATGGCCATCAAAGAGAGTCGTGAAAAGCGATTGACCCTGTCCGAAATTTACAAGTTCGTGATTTTGTTCATGCATGTATTTGGCCTATTTTTTTAAACGTTTCATTTGGTTGTTTGCAGTTACATAACTAAGAAGTTCCCTTATTACGAGAAGAACAAAAAGGGATGGCAGAACAGTATCCGACACAATCTAAGCCTGAACGAATGCTTCGTCAAAATCCCACGCGAAGGAAATGCGACAGGCGATCGTAAAGGAAACTATTGGACCCTAGGTAAAATATTCCCTTTCCAAACATTGATTGTAACATACTTACGGCAAATTTACATGATTTCGTGTATCAAAAGACCCCCAATATGAAGACATGTTTGAGAATGGAAATTACAAGCGAAGACGTCGAATGAAACGACCGTATTCGATGAGTAACAGAGCAGCGGCCGCAGCTGCCGCGGCCGCCGCTCTCAACAAGCCCCTCTTCAATTCGGACGCATTAAGTGGACATATTGGCCGTACATTTTTCGCCCCCCCAGCTTATTCTCCGTAAGACACCATTGTATTTGTTTTGGGCTCGTATTTCAATGGTTTCTCATGGTTTACGTTCTTGTAAAGGGCCGCTTGTTGGACTGGGGCCCATCATCAGACGTCTTCACTCACTTATACATCCGCCCATCATAGCAATTTCAACGCATTGCAAGCACCGTTTAGGAAGTCATCACTCCCGCCCCAGGTATAATATTACTTGATAAACCATACAATCATTCAGAGCTGCAAAATAGGATTTGCATTTGAAATCCAAATTTTCTAGATGCAGCCATCTCTACATCAGCCGCATTTCGCTTATCAGTCCATGGCCAACTACCCGACCATGTCTCACAGCAATTTACTTAGTTAGTTGCTCTCAGTATTCTAAATTCTTAAAACTATAAGGTAAATTGCTATGTCAGTATTCCTCTTCTCAAATAGACGGCCATCACCTGGCGGGAAATTCAAGTTACGCTAGCGGATCAAGTCCACTCGCTTACGCGGCCAACGGATGTAGCAGCAACCGACATCACCACCAACAACAGCAATCCGTCAGTAGTAGTGCTGGTGGTATTGAAACTAATGAAGCGGGTATGAGCCGTGAGACGTCGATGACCGCCGTCGGTGTTTCCACCGCGTCTTCTTCCGCTGATCTATCCGGCAGCTTCCCCGTCGCGAACTCGTCGTCATCATCTTCATCGTCCTCGTCGCATTACCACTACCATTCGTCTTGGAATGAAGCCAAGATCTAAATACATAGTACAGTTGTTATACACACGTCAGTCACTAGCGCCAGAAAAGAAACTGATCACAATGAGATGAAGAGAAGAGAATAAGCAAACAAGAAAAGACGAATTTCTTTCTAACTGTTTAACATTTGGTGTTTTTATTTCGCCTGTTTGTTTTTGTTTGTCAAATTTCAAACATGCACACACAAAAAAAAAAAATTATTATATAAGTACTGTAATGCGAATATCTCGTTTTGTCTTGTTGGGAATCTCACTACATTACACATTCATCGTGCACAAAGACGAAAATATTTACTTTTTCCATCCTTATTTTTGGTATAGTTTTCACTGGCACGCGGGCAGTGTACAATGCTAGCTTGCATAAAAGCCTCAGTGCCCTTTTGCTTTTTAAACTGATACAAGATCTGAAACGGAAATTGGAGAAGTGTTAAGCAGAGGAAGAAATCGCTGGTGTTCAGGGACCATCAGCCGTACTCTACAAACTTCTTATTTCCGGAGTTGAAGCACACAAACATCCATTTCTCCTTTACTTTGTGAAAAATTCCTTCACTACCGCATAGGCCTGCCGATTGCCTACATGCTGTGTGTAACTATAACTAGCCTATATAAGTGGGACTGGTAGGAACCATCTGGCTCCTTTGCTGGTGGTATCTAGCCCATGTCAGTTGAAATGAATCGACTCCAGCTCCATTCCCAGCTGCTACCGAGTGACGCGAGTATCTTAACTTCCGTTGGCCGCGACGACTTGGCTGGTTAATTGTTCTCACTATTCATTATTTCACTATATGTTTAGGGTAGACGAGAGCACCATTCCGTAGGAATAAATTACTGTTCGATCACTTTATTTTTATTGTTCTAAAAAAATTCGGTGGTTTTTGGCTGAAAGTTGTGCTGTCACACCATTTATTCTAATGACGACGTGGCAGTTTGGCCGACAAAACGTTTTTGGAATATCTTTGTTCTCGCGTTTGAAAGAAGCGTGCAAGGACGCACGATTAACGGACCCATGCGTGACCCTAAGCGGCTCAAGCGTTTTCCTTAAAAAAGTGTCAGTCGGGAAAAGGGTCGATAAATCGACGACACTTTCGCACCTGTTGGGGTTATTTCACTGTTGTCGCTGTTTGCCTTGACTTTTCTTCTTCTGTTGTCTCTCTTTATTTTTATGAATTTATTACACCTCATTCCTTTTCTTTCTTTCATAGTCCTTCTCCTCTATCTGGGTGTTTCGGAAACGTTTTCAGGACTTATCATTTGATAACGAATGATTAAAGAATTGCACGACTAATAAATTAAGTCATTTTTAGTAAAGCGACGTCCTACTTCATAAAAAAAAAAACATCAACAAAAATGGGTATATGTGTCTGATCTGCTGTAATTTACTAGTATTACATAATTTTCTAGCGACTACCCGGAATACTTTCCTATTAACGTAACATAACGGCACGCAGCGCAAGTCGTCTAGATTGAATGTCATCACAGAAAAGGAAAATATTTTGACAAATGGAGTCATCGTTGATTACTAACGGATGTCCTTGATTTTTTTTAATAGTTACCGCTTGGCAGTGCTTTTACCACATACAAGACGCAAACTGAGTTCTTTCACTATAGTTTAGAACTGACGTCATTTTTATTACGTTTACACCTGACATTTATCCCTTCTACTTTCGCTTCTTTTGTTTTATTTTGTAGCAAAAAGAATGAGAAAACAATTTTCCCGGAATCAGCATTCCATTTTGAGTGTATTCTGTGATATTCAACCAATTCCGATGAGTGTTAGTTTTTGCAGAAAAATTTTTTAAGCCCGACTAAATAAGCCCGACTTTTCTTATATCCTTAGCCAGGCTTATTTAGTCGGGCTAAGGATTTTATATTTTAGATTACTCAAAAACCATAAAATCTACGTAAAAAGTTGTTTAGGGTTATTTTGTCGGGCTTAAAAATTTCTATCGCACCTACTTTTATATTTTAGATTACTCAAAACCGATAAAATCCACGTAAAAACTAAATTCATTTTCGTAATTCGTGTTATATTTTGAATCTAAATTATATATAGTTACCTAGATTTATTGATATTATTTATTTAAAGGAAAATTCGGGCTTATTTTTTGTCGGGCTTAAAATTTCCTTAATTTCCACAAAAAGTGATGTTACGGTAGAGGCGCGTCTAAGTGGGAGAATATTTCGATGGTAACGTGACTCCATTGTTATGGACTGAAACGAATTTAACGAGGACTAAATTGGCCGTATGTGTATGAAATACTTTTCTTTTTGTTTGGTTAAGAACAACATACAGAAGGATGATGGGGATTCTTCTTCTAAACTAAAGGGGATACGGATTCTACAGGGAACGTTTCAGATGGTATCAGTTCACTTTTAATCGGTTGAATAATAGACGTGAAACTTTTGGGTACCTCTCCTGCGATATCTGGATAGTATTACACATCGGAAAAATTGCGTCGCTCAACAGCTTCTTGCTACCTACCGTTTCAATGGTATTCTGTGTTTGTTTCTATAAAAATGTATATACTTGCACTAGATATATCTTCTCATTAAGCAAATCCTTTTTTCTTTTTTTTTTTTCATGTAACCAGATTTTAATCTAGAATACACCCAAGACCAACAGTGCAGCTAAGCAGCGATCGAGTTTCAGGAAAAACTTGCAGCTTTTGCCTGGCTAGCTCCGACTGTGAAGCTGTTGCTGATATCGACGATAACCTCAAAGTTCCATTGAGTTTATAGTGGCAATGCTTCTCTCTCGACAACTTGTATCTCTGTTTCAAATTTATGAACGATTTTATTTGACATTCTTTTGCTTCATTCTTTTTTTTTTTTTCTAACATCACATCGGCGTGGAGTCACGTGATGTCATGCGAAACTTGTATTTCTATGTTGGCGAAAACGCATTCAACTAAATCAGTTTACGTTCGTTTGAAATTCTAAATGTAATCTCAGTTGCAAGAACGGTACGGACCACCCACGCAAGCCATTGGCGAAGAACGATATTCCTCTTCACTTGGACGTACCGTGGGCCTACCGCGACCCCCCCCCCCCCCTTCCATCTCAAAGACGCTTAACTTCTTGGCAGGTCCAGGGTTCCGATGACAAGTAAAACATCATAAATGTTTCGCTCGTGTTACATGTTTTTAAATATTTAGATCACATTACCGCACGTAACCGTACAACGCAGGCATTTCAGTTGCGTCATGTTGGTCGTTCAACGGCATTTTTTTGCCCACTTTCTCTTAAGGGAAACACAATGCTTACATGAAACAAATGAAGGATAGTACTTTTATATTGTACTAAAAGAAAAATTCAGTTCAAGTATAACAAGAATGTAGTTGAAATTATTTCGTTTGTGGCGAATGGTGGAACGGCGAAACACTTAGCAACACTATGGAAAAGGAAAATTCCACGTCGTCTTCCCCATTACTATTGGATGCCTCTCAAGCGACAAGTAGTTAGATGATATCAATTATTTGGGTATCAGCCACGAGACGCTGAAAACTTAAACAAAACATGGGCAAAAATATTTGTAGAAAACAAAAAATCATTATAGGTGGTGGTTCACTGCCATATTTAATCGTCGAGGAGGTCGTCGTCCAAATTAACTTCGGACGTATCGACGTTATCGTCTAACTCAAGATTTTCCAAGTCAAGTTCCAGATCACGGTCAAGTTGGCTGGAAGCCTGAGCTGATTTGGTGTCAGAATCCGCAGACTGGAAATCTTCCGCGTCATCGTCCAACAGATTTTTAGGTTGATTGGCGGCCTCAAATGCAGGCTTCGTAGCAGACTCTGGTACCGCACTGACGGAAGCGATCGAATGATGCTGCTCACTGGCTTCTTCAACTTCTTTTTCTTCTTCTACAAAGGACACTTTGGCGCATGCAACGTGATGAAACTGATCATTTTGTTCAGCCAAACGCATCTCGTCAACAGGATGTCTCTCCCAGTTGTGGGGCAGCGCAGGGTAAGCAGAGGCCGGCATCTGCTGGCGTCTCTGTTCAAGAAACTGCTCCGTCTTCAAAGCATCCATCAAACCTGGGAAGAGATTGTCGTACTGGGCTGGATCGGCCAGACTCTGACTGGCTTTGGCATTGACCTGGCTAAGGCTAAGCTTCCAGAGCTGGACGACGCGAGAGATTTGGCTGGGCAGGTAGGTGCGTGCAAAGAAGGCAGCCTCGGGAATGCGTTGGGTATTGATCAAAATCTCAAGGCAAGCGTTCAAGTCGCCACTGAGGAAGCGCGTCAAAAACGCAACGTTGTTCATGCCAGCTCCGATGGCGTCGTCGCCCAGCCGTTGCACCATTTCGGCGTTGCCTAAACAGCGCAACAAGTTATTAGTGATCTGTGATCGTCAATGGCAATTGTTGCAAACTGTGGATAGCATACCGGACGCAGTGGCCAAGAGGAGGAGACCTCCAAAATCTTGGGCCTTGTGAAGACACTCTTGAGCTAACTCGAACTGGCATTTAGTTGTGGCCAAATCGGCAAGTTGCTTCCACTTGTGTTCACTTTGGGCCTCGCAAGCCAGCTGGTAGGCTAGTTGCAATTGTCCTAGTTGGAGCGAAAGTTCGAAACGATGTTCGGGATCAGCAGAAACGGCCAAAGCTTGTTCCTTGAATCCCTGTTTCTCGAGAAAGTGTGCAACTCTGGTACGTTGTTCTTTGGGAACTGAGGGGAGAACTCGATCAGCGGTTTCGAAATCTCGTCGCATGACCGCCGTCTGATACTCCAGCACCGAGAGCTGCAATCCATAGGAGACAACATTCAACTCCTTGTCGCCCAGGTAAAGGCTATTATCCTTGGGAATATACCCCAACAAGTACATCACTCTGGAATAGACAGAACAAATTTTTTCACAGAGGTTTTCAATACGGGTTACGGTTTTGCCATATGCCTACCTGTCAAGATGGGCGACTGTCACAATTTCTCCACCGACGTAATAATTCAGGCGATTGGCACTGTTGGTGTAGATAAAGCAATCGCCAACCCAAAGGCCCGTCTTGACACTCTCTTGCACTTCGGACAACATATCGAAAGCCGTCTAAATTACAGGAAAGCCCTTGATCGAATCAGAAATCGATTTCTTTAACATTTTTTTAAATTAAAGCACCTCGATCCCAGCATCATCTGTAAGGCCTTCCTTGGTTTCGAAGCTCTTGGCTACAGCATCAGCATCATAACGCAAAATGAAATAGCTATCTTCGGTAGAAATGCAAACTAATTCTCCATTCTCCGACCAGTACACACCGCGTGGTTGGATTTCAATTCGGCGAATCAACGTGAGATTGTCCCATTCATAGAATGCTAAACTGTTGGCTGACCGGACACCAAGCATTGCTCCACCGAAAATTCCTGGACGAGTGGCAATATTATGTTAGTTGACTCTCATCTGGATATTCAAGAAAAGCGCATAACACATTACCTTCTGCTCCAAGCTCAGGTTTAAACTGCTTCTTTTCCTTGAAATTCTTAAAAACTTTAACAGATGTGGCACTTTCGCGAACGGCATACTCGGAGGAATCAACTGCCCATACGAATTCCAACGCTGAGCCGAAAGCCTTGTTGCGTAGAGCCATAGCTGTGTAGATTATATACTCGCCGTCACCGCAAACAACGACGAATCTGTTTTTTTTTTTTTCAAACAGGATTCTTGTATACAACTTTTTAAACACGCAAAGAATATAGAAAAATACCTTCCGTTTGGATTATGAGCTACTGTTTGCGGATAGATCTCACAAGCACCCATATCTTTGATAGCCAGCGGAAGGCGTTCGCCATCCTTTATCTCTGAGTCTGGCAGCGCTTTGAGATTAGCTTGTTGGATCTCTGAATGCTTAGCCCAGATGATTTTTCCGCTTTGGTCCATCGACATGGCAGGTTCTTCTCTACCTAACTTGATCATGATAGATCCCTCATCATAACCCAGGGCGATGTTATTAGAGCCGGGTAAACAGCAAATTGTCCAGACACGTTCCAAACCATAATTGAGTGTAGTCTCCAGCCGATAGGTATTTGAATGCCAGACCCTATATACAGAAGATAATTATATTTGATGAGAAACACATGAGTATTGGAATGGATTAAGCACCTGACTGTTCCATCTTCAGAGCCCGTAAGGAGAATTGGAAGTTCAGGATGAAAAGCAACTGATGAAATGTTCTGAGCATGTCCTTCAAGGGTTTGCACGCACGTTTTATTTTGATAATCCCAAATTTTTACAAGACGATCATCTGCTCCGGAAATTAAATAAGGTTTGTCGCCAGCGTGGTAATAGTCCACACAATTGACGCCCTTCTCATGGCCCTCAAGTGTGAAATTAGGGCTGTTGGAGCCCAACTGCCAAACCTAGAACAGAGAATATTTAATTTAATAATCACAGCAGATAGAAAAATAATGTCATAATACCTTGACTGTTCTATCAAGAGAGGCAGTGGCAAATGTGTTATTATCCTTAGGATTAATGACAATTTGCATAACATAATGGGTATGTCCTTCGAAAACCTGTTGACATGCCCAGTTCTTTTCCCAATTCCACAATTTAATTGACATGTCATCTACAAAAAAAAAAGAGAAAAAAAGGATGAGTTTTATACTTGATATGCTTCCAATACTCCATTTTGTACAATATTGTTAACATACCACTGCTGGTCAATATAAAGGGTTGAGTGGGATGGACAGCAATGCAACGAACATAGTCAGAATGAGCTTCAAATGCTGTCACACGATCAAGTGTGTTGTAATTGAATACTCTAACCTGTAAATATTATTACATTACATTTAAGAAAATTTCCAAGAAATGAAATTCATACCTGCATATCATCTGAACCACTAACAACCCAATTTTTTCTTGGGACAAATTTAACAGCACGAACAGGTAAATCACAAACCTACATTAAAAAAATGATTGATCAATATCCTACAAAATGATTAAATATATCACATTGTACCTCAAAGGATTTGATGATTTGTTGTGATTCATGGTTCCAAATGTGAACGTTTCCGTTATATAGGGAGGCCAACATCCATGGCTCAGTTGGATGCAAGTCAACACTTTTAACTCGATCGGAACGGGCAGTAAGCCTTCGCTTGATATCTAATTTTAACGGCTAAATATAAAATAATATTTCGTTAGTGTCTATAACGGTGGTGTTCGAAATAAATATTATTTATGTTAAACCATTTTGTTATGAAGATGAATCAGACTACGTGGCCGGTAAAAGGAGACTTTTTTGTCGATCTGTCATCTCTTAAAAGCAGTATTGCCAGATTAGAGTGATTGCTAAACAAATTATTGCTGTAATTTTTTTTCTTACACTTTAAATTGGCAAATTATTTGAAGTATCATTATTACTCTATTTTTTAAATATTTTTAACGATATAGCCAATATCATGATATCTATAAGAAACGTAAATGTATTAGGCTTCCTCTGCAATGGCAACACCAATCTGTTCAAAACAAACTGCCAAACTACCAAATATCTAATGGACACCGCTACGATTATTATCCGAATTATTCGGTCATTTGAGTATCGGAACATTCGAAATGTGGTCTTGAAGGACGTATCGCTTCTTTTAACAACTGACGAATTAAAATCAAGAATAGTTAAAGAGCTAAGCGTTGCTCCAGGGCTACCACCACCGTTCCGCAGATACGACTATGATACTTTGAAGGTAATATAGCGCCAAATTCTATTGTTACTTATTACCATAAAATTATAAGCTCTACAGATAGAACATCATGCTTATGGTGCAAAAACAAATGATCCAGTTATTAACCAGGAGAATGACGAAGGCCTTATTCTCAAAGCAGGATGTACACTTGATGAAAGTGATGTGAGAAATGAAACTGAAATTTCTTTCTTCAAATATGAAGATTATTTGATGTATAAAAACAACCCTGTCTTGAAATTTGGATCTGGTTAACTACTGAAAAGGCATTTTATTAGCACCCACATCACCTGTGCTTGTTGCAATGATGTGGTATTCATTCATTTAATAAGTTTGTGTCAAATACACTAAAGTATTTTTTGATTTATTTTCAAAATTAAATATGAAGAGGTGGCGTGTTCCTATTCATAGTTGTTTGATTGCCGAAAGTCATTATAAAGTATTAGGGCGTTAGTAGGAGAAATACACCAAAAAAATCGAGCAGACGAAAATAATTTGCCTGACTTGGCAAGGGGCCATTGTTGACAGGTTTTGTGTTGTTGTGATGGTAGACCAGTAAATGCTGAGCTTGAATGTGTTGACATGAAAATTCTGCAGGATGGATAAAGTGAAAAAATACTGGCAAACAGTTATAAAAGAGCGAGAGGGCTTCTGGAGCTCTTTGTTTAGCAAGGTAATGGCTTGCTACTTTTGAAGGTGTGTATGACTCTACCTCTTTAGTTAAACTAGTATGAAGAGGAAAAGGAAGATGTCGACCTTCGATCTTATATGGATAATAGCTCATCAAGGATCGAAACGTTATTGCAACTAGCGGTTGCTAATGGGGAGGATGCCAACCCCGAACATCCATGTACCAAAGTGGCACAATGCTCTGAAGAGCAGCCGTGTGAAGTGTCAGATACTAACCTTCAACTTAGTGATGATGTAAATCAAGGTAGGTTTATTCTGTTTATTAAAACAGTGGCCTAAAAGTAATATTATATGGGAATTTTTTGGCCAACAGAGCCAAAACAAAGAAAGTCAACATGCTTCAATCATCCAGTTGCACAAGTGAAAAAGGCAGAGCCACCTGCATATGTTGTCGAAATTATGCCAGAGGAAGAAGATGAAAAATGGAAGTCAATTTTATTCTCAACTAAAAAATTGAAACTTTATGATTCTTTAGTGAAGACTAAAGATAGTATGGAGGACTTTGTCACTGATGATCAATCAGTAAAGTCAATTGAAAGTTCTCATAGTGAAGCCGTAAATGAAAGCCTTGCGCCAAACGTGTCTATGCAAAGTGAGCCGTTAAGATTCGTTTGTCGTCGTATAAAACCAGGTAGCTCTCACGCACCATCTCCGAAAAGATTCAAGCTTGCTTAGCAAGTTTGGAATCACATCGTTTCAAAATTGCCGTAACTCATCATTGTTATCTCATTGTAAAATTTCATCGTAAAAACCTACGTTTACGAATAAAGAACCAAGCAATGTCAATACGTTTTATTGGTTGGATGTCTTCTGTGCTCACGTATCCATCACGTTGTGGACTAATCACGGAAAAGGTAATACTCTTTTGTCCACGGTTGGCCAAACACATTGGCTTCAAATCAGTGAGAGATTATCTCTAACCTAAAACTCCAGCACGCGATGTAGTGTATCCTACATTCCGATAGTGGAACTGGTGATCACTTGATAAACAGCCCGCATTTTTGTCAATAAAAATCATGCTTCCCGTTTCTCAGTGGGGCGCTAGCGTGATTCCAATTGACTGAAATGCAGAACCTAAATATGATGTCTAAAATGCATGCAGTATCACGAAAACAGAGGCCATATTGCTAAATCCAAGGTCTCGATTGCAACCTCACATGATCTTGGAAACGCGTGGAACGTAGCACACACTCGCATTCACAGTAATTATCGGACAATGGTCTGACGATGTACGTCACGCCCAAATCCAGTCAACGTACGAAAATTCGTTCTGCGCTGCTATTTCCTTGATACTGAACGCGTTCGTTAATCATGCCCATTCGGCACTCGCCAAGCCGAAATATTCGTAAAGGTTCTGTAATTACTCACCAACTGCCGGTTTCAATTTCTCCGCCTAAAGGAAGATGCATAATGTGCGTGCAGCTTCTGTGATCCGCACGCTCGGCGCGATGATGTGTGATCTGTTTTTCTGATTGATAAGCTGTGTGGTGAGACGAACACGTCTAGATCCCGCCGGTCAGATATTTAACCTTCAACATATGTCGTTCCTTCAGTTCTAGGACGGATCTCTGACGCGATGAAATTTTACGCACTTTCAGATAGGTTCAATTTGCTGCTCAACAACATTAAATATCTATAATTTTCCTTCATTATTGTGTTTCTGAAATATTACTAGACCATGAAGACCAAGTGTAGTAAAAATGATGTTGAAAATATCAAAACATCTTGCATTTCCATATGACAAGCTATGAGGTCGACGCGTATTAGTGAATGATGTCGATGACCGGCTATATATATATACTGTATATATAAAATTTTAATATATTGACTATGCTTAACGCTGTCCATAGTTGAGCAAAAATAGCTTTGCATACACTCGTATAGGAACTCATAGTACGCAAACGATAGGTAGAAGTAAACCATTGGTTTTGATTGCTGCACTGTGTATTGTAGTACTGTTATATTGTAATCTATTGGCTAGATGGGCTGGACGGCAACGTTTCAGAAACTGGCAGATGCCTTCATGTAAAGACAATTTGCGTGGTTTAGATCAACGATAACAGATGTTTACTTTGAGCTGATTCTTCTGTCTGGAAGAAGAGAAGTGGTTTTTCTGGTCAATCGTAAGCTGACTGCACGGAATTTCAATACAATCATCAACGAATACATCCCGAAGCCATAATTAACTTAAATATTAAAAAAGGGGTAGAATTGCTGCCACAATGAGTCGGGTTGCGAACCATTGGCAACATAATAATACGGGTAACAATAATTTTATAGAAAACTTGGGTCAATTTTCACAGTGCTAAGAGAAGGATGAAAGTTATTTTCCAGTGCCAGTGCAAGTGTTGTAGCTTGTGGTGCTTCTGCATGCGGCAGTCAAAATGGCAGTGTAGGTGGAAGTCGTGGTGGTGATGCTGGTAGATGTTCCGAAGGTGACCAAGAAACGACCACCTCGAATTGCCTCTGGGGCGTTAAAACCTGGCTGAACGACGAATGGAACCATAGGTTGGGTGGAACGGGCTTGACGATCAACATCTGGCTCGACGGCTGGAGCGACAGGCACGGTTTCAGGATTGCTATGAATGAAAAAAGAAAGGATGGTTATAGTTTGACGTTTTAAAAAAAATAGAGCGCTAAATAATGCAATAGCAAATAGGCATCATTTTATTATGAAAACTCACTCGGAGCGAGTGAAGATGCTCTCTGCTTCGATTTTTTCCTGTTCGTCGTTGTAGAAGAGTCCGCGGGCTTTCTGGCTGTTGTTCAAACCGACACCACGACGACGACGGCCAGAAGGAGAGCAGATCGAGATGGCTCTGGCTGAAGTGGTGCAGGTGGTAGATGTGGTAACGGTGCTAGTAGAAGTTGTCGTGGCCAACGTGATGGTGACAGTTCCCAAGAAAACACGTCCGTCCTGTTTCGGGTCCTGATTTTCAAAGGAAGGGTTAGGAAGGCCGGCACGGAAGTAGTTGGATTGTTCGGGGGCGTAGCCATTGCCGTAATGAGGCATAGGAGGATATGCCGCAGGATGGCCGTAACCGTAGTAGGGGTACTGCGGATCGGCTTCGGCGTTGGTGGCGACTGTGGCGGCCAAAACCAATAAACAGCTCAGTGCGATATTCATGACTTTGTCGATGGTGAAGTGTGAAAATACTGAAAGATAAATTGATTGAAATGAGAGATGCCTGTACTAGCTTCGATGTTGGTGGTTCCAACAGCCACTGCCGTCTGCTTATATACTGATGAGGAACGATGGTTTTATCCCTTGCAATCCTGCTCGAGGTATCGTTAGCTTCTGGCCTAATGTAAATTTAATTGGATATCAGTGGATTTCACCAAACTATCGACCGTATTTATAACGCGCGATGCCTAAAGCTTCTACTATCCACTGCTCCGTTGTCAATGAACCCGTTCTTTTGCATGACTTCCTGCTCAACGTCCGTGAATTAAGACATCGACCTCCTTGCCGATTCGTTTACTATTTTAATAGCTCATTTTTTTAAAGAACTCGTTCAAGATTTGTTTACATCTCCGCCATATAGTCAATGAAACATATCCACCTATTACATTCTAAACGTTTTCTCTAACAAATATTTGTTCTGTTACAGGAAAAGTTCTTCTATAGTCTGCGATATGAGCTGCATGTTCAAAAGCATGCACTCTGTGATAAGGAACCGTATGAACATCCACATTTAAAGGCAGTTTCTAAAGACATTTCACATCTCTCATTTAAACCAAATATTTTTTATTTACTAAACTTCTGCTGTAAATAACAAAACAGGTTTGACCACTTAAGCCCACTTGACAGTAGGATAAATGAAAGCCTCAGCCGTATGGTTTGATGCCCAACAATCAACGTACCACTACACTTTGGGTACCCAAAGTCGGAAGCTTGCCCAGCAGACTGTAAGTAGTACAGGAGTCATAGTTAGAAAAAAGATTCGACTATGACGGAATTCAAATCCTGCATCACAGCCGGAGCTTCCCTTTCATTTAGCGAATTTTCAGACGAATTTTCAGACCATTCTGCATTTCGTTTATAGAATTCGATAGTTAGCCACTGTCGTTTTCGGACAGTGCGAAATATTGGAATTGGAATATTAATGCAATTTGTATTGTCTTCTTCTTTTTAAATAGAAATACAACCATTTAGAAGATTACTCGGCCGCTTTCAGCTACAAGCAGTTTTTTCTGTAATTGCATTCATTTTAAGAAACAGTGAACTAAATCCTCAGTTTTTATGATAAAGAAATAAACCGTGGGAGACCTCCCAAGTTTTCAGTTTAATTAATCAAGTCGGTACGCAAGAAGTCACAATCAAGTTAAATATCGGGAAACGTAATTCCTCACGAAAAATAAATCGGATTTCAAAGGCAATGATAACACTAGCATTAAGGGGGACAATTGTAGTGTTAAGACGTAGCTTAAATTATTTGCCAGTGCCGGGGCAAGTGGCAAAGCCTGTGGTGCTTCTGCATGCAGCAGTCAAGACGGCCGTATAAGTGCTGGTCGTGGTGGTGATGGTGGTCGATGTTCCGAAGGTAACCATAAAACGACCACCTCGAACACCTTCTGGGGCGTTGAAACCGGGCTGAACAACGAATGGCACCACGGCATCGGTGGAGCGGGCCTGACGTTCAGCAACATCAGCAACAGGGACAGCTTCAGCTTCAGGGTCGCTGGAGAAAAGATCAAGTACAAATAGAATTATCTCATACCGAAATGACGTTTTAAATCGTGATTGGTACTCACTCTGAGCGGCTGAAGATGCTACCGGTTTCGGATTCGTCGTCGTCGTCGTTGTAGAAAAGTCCGCGGGCTTTCTGGCTGATGTTCAAACCGAGGCCACGACGACGACGGCCGGAAGGAGAGCAAATCGAGATGGCTCTGGCGGAAGTAGTGCAAGTGGTAGATGTGACGATGGTGCTGGTGGAGGTTGTCGTGGCCAAAGTGATGGTGACAGTTCCAAGGAAAAGACGCGTGTCGGGTTGGTCATTTTTACCTTCAAACGATGGCTGAGGGTAGCCGGCGCGGAAGTAATTTTGCTGAGGTTGAGCATAAGGTCCAGGTTGGGGGTAACCGTAAGGTCCTGGATAAGGGGGAGCAAAGTTGGCTGGGTTACCATAACCGTATGGGTTGTGGTAACCGTATTGCGCTTCGACGTTAGCGGCTACAGCTATGGCCAAAATGACAAAGCTGAGAGCAAGATGCATGGTTTTTTTTTGTATTGGAACAATTAGTTGAAGCAAATGGGAGAGTAAGACTCAAAAGAAATCAAGAGATGGAAGTAACTCTTCGTCTGTTGCTGCTCTCTTTTATAGTTGAGCCAGTTCTGACTCTTCTTTTTGTAAAGAGGTTACCCTTTAGCCAACCCGATACTACACCAATGAAATCAAACCAAAGTCAACGATCATCAATAGAAATTTTTGTAATTTCCAACTCAATTTTAAGTCTGATTCGAATTTCTAGACATTGATTGATTGTTCCGTAATTAGTGTAACCTTCACCGCCAGGGCTTGTTGGCAGCCAATAGAATTATTGCAGTCTCCGTAGATCTGTGTACAGTCATATTATGCTAGTTTATTAAAATAATTATACAGTCGGTAGGCAATACACGATGAATTTGAAAAATCGTCAATGAGCATATGATGCTATGTCTCTGAATTAGAACTTGCGGCTAGCCGTTGAGTGCCACAGGCGCTGTAACCCCTGTGGACATTTATTGATGACGTATCATTACAAATACGTTGCATGGTGAAATTGCAGGAATATTGCCATAAAAGTAGTAGAGTTTTCGTTCTAAAAATCTTCCTTACTACCGCATGCTATTCATGTATTGCCTTACTGGACGTGTTATGCCAGATTGGTCAATAACCTTATTTCCCTGAAGAAATTCTTGTTCGAACAGATGCTAGCTTTGTGTTAGAGTCCTTTGACATGTAGAAGTTTCTGCTTCACTCCAAATATTGCGATATAGGTTTAACACGCGCATCCAATTCAAAAATCATTAATGTTCATTTAATCTATTGCTTGTATTTTAAATATGCTGGGAATACAGAAATAAATGCAGCATAAGTTTGTCTTTTCTGTGTTGACCCAGTTGATGATGAGTGCATAAAGAACAGGGCTTCATATCTTACGTGTAATTTTCAATGTTCGGCAGCAGATAGCGGGCGGAGGAAACCTCAAAAAGACGGGAAGGAGGACGGATCTCGGTAGTTGACAGGTGTAAATTGACATTTGAATTAGCCAGAGGCACATGTTGGGAAGCCGCTAGTGCTTGCGCAAACAGCAATTATGACGGAAGTATACGTTGCAGTCGCAGTAACCGTTGAAGTGGACACCCCGAATGAAATCAACTGACGTCCGTTGTTATTTCCGGACATGGATGGAAGGAGGTATGCGGAAGCATCTCCACCTACACTTTCCCGTTTAATGTCACCATCCTCATTGAAAGTAGCCGTGATAGTAGGTTGCTCCGAAACACTTAACAGCAATGAAAACAACATTTTTAAAAAATGCTAATGGTCGTGTACGAACACGACTGAATTTAATATAACACTTACGTTGGTAACGCGGCAATGTCTTGCACGTTCTCTGATACATCATCTTCATCGTGGTAGAGTCCACGACGGCCCACTCCACGACGACGACGTCCTGCCGGAGAGCAAGTAACTAATGCTGCGGTTGAGGTAGTACAGAATTTGGTAATCGTATTGGTTTTCGTTGTCGTCGATGTTGAATAGGTTAGTGTTATCAACGCGCTTCCTCCGTTGCTCATCGTGAATAAATTGAGGAAGAGACGGGGATTCGGGTTGCGGTGGACGAATGGTTGATCTTCCTCTTGGAGAGGTAAGCCACTGCGGAAGTATCCCAGCGGCTGGTACGACGATTCGATCTGCTGCTTATTGTTGTGATACACTGGCGAAGGATATAGATAGTGTCTCTGGTAACCGGATGGGAAAAAGTAACGTTGTGGATCTCCCGCGACGGCAGCCAGGAAATAGCAGAGAAAGACGAGTGTGATGATTAAACGGAGCATTTTCTTTTTCGGGTAGATTGCAGTTTACCTGAACAAATGGCAGAGATTCAGTCGGGGTTTTACCTCTTTATATGCTGAGGTCTTACGTCTTTATAGAGAACTCATGCGTTTTGATGGACGTGGATCGAGTCGAATTCAATTTCGGCTGGGTTGACAGCAAAGAGTGACATTGGAGGCGTTTCTTGAGAACCATAATTTGCTACTGCCAAAGTATTTGCAGGGTCTAGACCCATTCCTTGCTGACGGATTGAATGTGACCCTTTTTCGTTTCTTTCGGTTGTCATTCAGACCGAGGGGAGTGTTCAATTTCGTCACGCGATTTATCATATTATCCAAAAACTAAATACGAAATGTGGTGTAATGGGATTGTAGCTGATGCAAAATAAGCTGTTCCTCTTTTATATTCTTCATTTGATGGGAAACAGAATTGTTTTTGCTTTGTGTCCAGTTAATTGGATTTCTCACGGTCCCAAAATTCATAACCGGAGAACGCGCTGGTGAAGAGCTCAAGACTAACATTTTTCTTCTCAATAGCTTGACTAGTGACGTAGACTGTCGACTTCATGATGAAGCCATGTTATTAACGATTCCCGGAGTGACAGTTAAAATAGCCGCTGCATATTGGGAAGTGACAAGGACCTGGGGGCAAATTTTTACTTCAATTTCAACGTTTTCTGAAGATAAACGATTATTATTTGGATCAAACAACATCCACGAAATTCCTATAGCGTTACGGACTAGTATTCGCTAAGTTTTTGATGATCGCAGTTTCCATGACAACAAGGCGGACGGATATTCTTCCTAGAAAATGACATTTCTTTGGTTTAAGCTAGAGACCATTCCAGCGGTCAAGGAAGATGATTCTTTTTTTACTTTAGCTTGTGGTTATATTAGCCAAATCAAATCATTGAGGCCATTCCACGCAATTCGAAATTGATACTCCGAATTCGTGTTTATTTGCCTGTGGCTTGCTTCATGATGATACAAGCACGATATCTTAAAGATTCCAGCAAGTTTATTCACTGCAAGCCAAAAATTCGATAACAATTTTTTTAGATCATCACCGCGCCCAAAATTTTCAACATATAATTTCAATCGACAAAATCTCCATTTCACAAGATTCGCTCACGGGACGAAGAATGCACGACAGAATCAGGAATACCTCAAAGAAGAACCACAACCTATACTTGCAGTTCGATGTTGGGCAACGGTAGCTGATATTACCTTTCAACTCAGAAGGTGAAAATCATTAAAATCTCATTGGAGCTGGCCCATAGCGACTTGATGTTGCTTGTTCGACAAACACAGATGCAGTGATTGATAACTTGCACTAGACTCTTGCGAACCGTCTCTTCTCGTATTTCGAGATTATTCAGGAAATTATTACTGCCATTGACCATTCCACTTCCCGATCTGTCAGGTTTTATCTCTCGTTTCCATTGCCGTTGTTTTAGACAGACAAATTATATTTTTTTTTAAATTTCATATATAAAACTGGGGTACGACGAACCCAAAGAAAATTCTGTATATTGAGACCAAAGTAGATTGGAATCCTAACGTACGAAGGATGCTGAATTTCTGTTTTTTCAGTATAATATAACAACCCTATCGGGAAATGCAGCAAATTCCGTCAAACTAAAGTGAAAAATATACATAGCTATTTTCTATAAAGCATTTTTTTAAAATTATGCTGTCTATTAGAAATTATCAAGTGGTTACTTACAGCGCAATAAAGACAGATATTGGTAATTTAACAAAAGGAATTTGTATCCTTACCGGCCAAAACCGGTGAAGTTATAAGAGACTAGAGGCAATGGTATACGCATATCTTTATTTTGCGTGTTGGTGACAATGGACTGTGTCGTTTTTGAAATAGGTAACCAGGAAGGTTTATTTGATTCCATATCTTAGAAATTACAACAGTGTTCAAAAAGTAGCAAAAACAATTAATAATTTCAAAAAATATTTACATCAACGGCATATTTTTATATGTTTGAAATGGCAACATGGCACGTTTGAATTTAAAACTCCTGGTTGTTTTTGAATGCCGCCATTGTGTCACCTTAGTTCTCAACCCCCAACAAATTCCTTTATAGTCCTCCTATCCCTGTGAAGTCTACTTGCTCAGAAGTTCAACTTGATTGAATCATTCGCATTTTCGTACGCTATAAGGTAAGAGCTCACTGTCTTTTATTAACTGTACTTTCTTTTAATTAATTTATATTCTGTTGTACATGAATGTTTGTCTGTGGTCTTGCAAAAACGATTAGCTGTATTATCACATCATTTGATATCGTCGCGTGGCCTACCCCTTGTGAGACTGCGACTTGCCTGATGATTTTTAATAATCGACGTGGATATACAAGTTTATTACTCAAGCAATTGAACTAGTGTAACAATATGCCTCTGACCAGACTAGAAGCACTTTCCTCTGCTATATCGGTACTCCTTAATAATATTTGAGTTTGACAGTGAACTAGATGAAAATACATTTCCATTTGGGTCTAGGTTCATGATGATGGTGAAAATGCTACAATGCTAAGAGGCAAAAGTAGTCTGTCAACAAGTGGTAAATTTACGGGAGCAGTAATTAAGCAGAGGGCTGTTTTGGGGGACATTTGTAGCAACAAATCAACGCTGACAAATGTAGCCTCTGAGACTGATTTTAAGAAACCACAACTTTTACCTTCTAAGATCTTTAAGAAACAAGTTCAAGATTCAGAGAAGTAAGTCTATCTGTAACAATGGCCTTGATTGAAGTCCTCACCATCAACTTTGCCATAGTGTACCTCAGCCACTGCCAAGTGACAAGGATGTTGTCCAACCTGCTGCAGATACAGAAAGACGGCAATCATTTTCCTCTCAAAATTTGGAGATTGAGAAATTGACACAGAATCTAATCCACAGCTGGTTGCTGTCTATGTCAAGGACATCTATAAATACTTGCATGAGTTAGAGGTGCACTCTATTTTCCCACTGTCAATTCTTTGTTTTCATGTCTTATTTCATACACAGGAAAAAGCTGTCATTAAACCCAATTACATGGAAGGCTACAAGATCAGGCCAACCATGCGCACGATCTTAATTGACTGGATGGTGGAAGTCCATGGGCGTTTCAAACTACTCCAGGAAACACTGTATTTGACAGTGGCTACTATGGATCGTTTTCTTCAGGTATATAGCTCTATTTTTACTTTTGTCACATTTAACTCAAGTAAATTAAATAATCAAGGTTGAGCCTACTATTGTTCGGCATGATCTGCAACTTGTGGGCCTTACGTGTATGTTCATCGCTTCTAAATTCGAAGAGATGTACACTCCTGAGATTCATGACTTCGTTTTCATGTCGGATAAGGCTTATACAAAGAAGGAAATTCTGCGCATGGAATTACGTATCCTTAAGGCATTGGACTTTAGTTTAGGCCGTCCGCTTCCCCTTCATTTCTTACGTCGGTACACAAAAGCTGCCACGCATGTTTATGACTGGGTAAGCCTGAAGCCATGCTCTGCACATTACTTGCGTATTTAAAGTTTTTGGTTGGAAATTTCATAGGTTGACGTTCTGCACCACACCCTGTCAAAGTATCTGATGGAACTGTCGTTGCCAGAATACGAGTTCTGTCACTTTTTACCATCGCAACTGGCTGCGGCATCGCTATGCTTGTCTCTTAAGTAAGCTGTTACAAGTGTTGTATTTTAAATGATGTTAAAATTTTGCGTTTGGGAATATTTAGGATTCTTGATGAACGTGAAACACCTATTGAAGTTTTATGGAACGACACGTTGGTTTTTTATTCTGGGTACACTTACGGAGATCTGGAGCCGATAGTGGAGAAACTTTGCTCATTGATTATTAAATCGGAAACGAGCAAGTATCAGGTAAGCATTATCGGCGTTAGTCAACAGCCTCAGTATGTTCTGTACAAACTTCAATTTGTTAGGCTATTCGAAAGAAGTATCTTGTCTCCAAGTTTTACCAGATCAGCGCCCTTCCGAATTTCAAATCCCCAGTTACTCATGCATTCTTGGCAAAAATGGCGCTGAAGAACTCAAATTTTATCCATGTTTCTTACCCTAATGATGGTTGCTAACTGAAATGGCACATTTTTCATTTTTAGGTCTTTGACCGTGACTTGTGTTTTCTTATTTCAAAATTTTCTCGAACGTTCATGTGTTTTTAATTCTTTTGCATTTCCGAAATTCTTCTCGCCTCCACATAGTTTGCCGAACATCATCATGTGGTATCGGGGTATCATGTACACGTAATACATAGTATCAAAAAATATATATTTTATGCAACAAAACCACATTTTTCCATGACTACAGCTACTGGTTTTCAATGTTCTACTTAGCTTTCTTATTTTTCAAAGTGTTTTTTTTCTTTACGGAGCTATTATGTTGTGCCGTTGGTTGCGTCCTTGATATTGGTGGAAATAACTACCAGCAATTCTTCCCCGTAGACGAATTATATCACGTTTTATACACTACATCACAGCAGATGCCCTTATAAAATGATCAGAAGGCTGTGGTGGAACAGCATTTGATAGTTATACGATACAATAACCCAGAATGAATGTTAGTGGCCGTACAAAGCTATTTTATCTACACCTGTGATCAAGGCGTAATGAACGAACAAAGATTATGTAAAATATTGAACATGCTTCCACGTCTTGCAAGTGTATTGGCGTTTCTAACGAAAGAATCGTTTTGCAGCTTTTGCTTGAAAAAGAAAAATCAAGAACACATGTTTGCGCAGTAAGATAAAGGTAAATATTAAACAATACATGATGGTAATAAATTTAAAGGCATACTATAGTCGCAATTAATTTTCAAAGGGCAACACACAGTATAGTTATCAGCCAGTTGATTCAGTTTCGCAAACGTCGAGCAAGAATTCAGGAAACGATTTATTTGCCAGTGGATCCGCACACTGGATATCCGGTGGTGCTGCGGCAAATGGCAGTCAACGACGTTGTCGTTGTTGTCGTTGTTGTGGTCGTGACTGTCGATGTGCCGAAATAGAGCAACACACGTCCTTGGCCAGCAGGAGCATTAAATCCGGGCTGAACGACGAACGGGATTGGTACTGGGGCTTCGCGTGTTTCGCGGATGGATTCAGGTACTGATTTCACAGGTTGAACTTCTTCCCTAATGATGTGAAGATGAAACAGCCTTTAGCATTAAAACAAAATGATTTGCACAAACAGTGAAATACTCTTTTACTTGATGGGTGATGGAAGGAAAATGGTTCCGTCTTCGCTTTCAGTTTCATTTTCGTTGTAGAAGAGTCCACGGCCTTCCTTGTTTCCGCTGAGATGGAGACCACGACGCCGTCTTCCGGAGGCTGTGCAAACAGAAAGTCCACCTGTGGACGTGGTGCACGTTGCTGTTGTCGTCGAAGTTGTTGTGGTCGTCGTGGTCGTTAAGGTCAAAGAGACTGTTTTAATAAATCGTTCATCAGCTTGTTCGACCTCAAAGGAAGGCGACGGGTTGTCGCTTCGGACGTCTTTGGGATTTAGATTGTACTGAGCAGAAGCACAGCCAACTGCAACGACAAGAATTAATAAGCTTTTCATCATTTTGAATTATTGTCGATCGAGCCAAGATTATCTACTGAACGTTTGTCGTCCTTTATATACTGTATCCAACTGTGAAACGCCTAATATGGCTTTAGATTAAGTCGGTGTAAACTGAATTGCTTGAGGGGTCATCTATTTTCATTGGATCGTTTCAAAATGTTGCAAGAAAATGCTGATTATCTTTGAAATCCCCCAGGTTACCATGTAACCTTGTATCATTCAAATAATCAATCATATATAGTTTTGAAGCCTTTTCATCCTTCCGGCATTGTTTCTCGCTTCACATTTTGCGTAGATATCCTTTGGTTGAAAATAAAGTCAATTTGCCAATGCAAGATGCTTGAATGTTTTAAATGTTTACGGTTTTGTTGTGACGTGAATCTTATGCATACAGTCCTCGTTCTCTAGTGGCAAGCCCTTTGATTTCGTTTTAATCAACAGCCGCTTAATTGAGGAGCAAACTTCGAAATCATGGTTTAATTTTGGCTTTAGTAGGTTAAGTTTCCTCAAATTTCAAGTCAAGATTTAGTTTTTACGTGAGACTTTTAGGTTTAGAGATATAATGATTACCGATAAAAATAGTAAATCAAAATAGGAATTGTTAATAAATAAGTACGTAAAATTGCATTCCGTATTTCAAAGAGTTGGTCGAAATGAAACAACTGCGTTACTTCTCAGAAGTATAAGATAATGAAGTAATGTATAATAAAAGACACCACTCAACTGAAATATCACACAATCTCCTAGATGCATTAAAGTGTATTCAGTGTGCCATGGCATAGCGAGATTTCATCACCAGCAAAAGGTGTGGCATAAAATAACATATTATTTATAGAACTCTTTGATGGATGTAAATACTTAGTCGATTAATAATGTTTTGGGAACTCGTTTGCTTTCGACGAGAGGCTGGATCGGGAATAAAGTTTTTACCAGATAATGCGGAGCATAATGTCAAGTAATCAGGGAAAATTTAAAGGTATTTGCGTAAAAATTATTTGCCCTGGGATCCGCACACCTGGAATCCCGTAGTGCTGATGCAAATAGCAGTCAACGTGCTAGTGCTAGTAGTTGTAGTGGTAGTCGTGATCGTTGACGTGCCAAAAGCTAAATATACACGGCCCTGGCCAGCAGGAGCGTCAAATCCAGGTTGGACAACGAATGGAACGGTCTGAACAGAGCTTTCTTTGGCTTCACGAATAGCCTCAGATTGAACAGGTTTATCATCAACTCTAAAATTAGAACAATAAAAAATTTGTTAACAACATATCAACTTATAGAAATAGCCAGTTGAAATAAAAGTATTTTACTTGTTAACAGATGGTAGGAAAACGTTGCCATCTTCGTTATCTTCTTCGTTTTCGTTGTAGAACAGCCCGCGTCCTTCCTTGTTTCCGCTGAGATGGAGACCACGACGACGTCGTCCGGAAGCAGTGCAAACGGAAAGACCACCCGTTGATGTCGTACATGTCGATACCGCAGTTGAAGTTGAGGTAATAGTCAATGTCTGAAGAGTCACCGACACAGTTTTGAAAATGAAACGGCCTTCATTTTTTTCTTCCTTGACGTCATATGAAGGTTCCGGACCCCCAGCGCGGAAGCTTTTCTCTAGGCCGTCGTTTTTGGAATCCTTTCCGGCTTCAGCGTACACACAAGATGCTACGGCCAATATCAATATGCTGGAAAACAAGAGTTGCATTTTCTGGGGCTTTTTGGATGCGGAGACTGATGGCAAGGCAAGTCGATGGCGTAATGCGTGAACATCTGGATGAAGTTTTCTATGTCGTTGGCTTTTATACTATTTTGAACGCTGTTCAGCCTGATCGTGGGTCAGAGCTTACTGATAGGTGATCTTATAGCTCCGAAATACAATTCTATACGCTGCGGGGTTAATGATGTTTTGATGAGATAACGGATAATTCTTTACCTCTATCGTACATACACATGCATTGAAAGGAATTAAAAATAGGGTGATACATAATTCCCGTTACATTCGATAAATTCTATTTCTGCGCATCAGTCAAGAGTTTCGTGTTCGCCTTTAAGTAACGTAACGTATTGCGCCGTTATCTCATAGTAATAGACTATTCCAAGTATAAAGGAATACCTTGAACGATTCCATCGCATTTATTCGTCTTGAATCAGCATAGTGTAGTCGACTTAGTGCTGCAGATTACGTTTCTTAAACGATGGATCTAGACTCATCAAGGATCTAGAAGAGCAGCGGGAGTGCAAGCAGGACCCGGAGAACTCGATGTGGCTCTTTTGAAAACGTGTTTGACATAGATGTAAAACGGCACAGTAGTTAACCAAACTATTACAGGCCTTTAACAAAAGAAGGCAGTTTTTTTTTAACGTGATTCTTTTCGATATCGGAGGCTACAGAGAAATGCTAGATAATTCGTGTTTCGCTACAAATCTCCAGCGCAAACTCCAGTGGACGTGCTAATCGCTGACAATTAAATCGATAGATAAAAAAAAACGGTAGCCATAAAATCGTTATCTCGAAATCATTATTTACCACCTAACCAGAATATTTTGATTGTATGAAGCTAAAGCCCAACCGTCTTTGTATTGCTTTGCTTGCGGGTAAGAAATGTAAAGTTTCTTGCAATGAAAGGGTTTCAAAACATTATGATTGATGGCGTGAGTATAATTCGTTAACATTACAAGTGGAGGACTTTGACACGTATCGCTAATATACATTCCTTTGTTTGCCACTGAAAATTCAAATATAACGTATGATCCCCTGGAGCAGCTGAATTCATACACGTCCCGATATTAGCAAGATGCAACATCCTCCAAAAATAAATCGGGTATATAAAGGAAGATGATAATTTTATCCGGCACTTCGACACAAGCTTGAGCTCATTGACGAAGAGAAAACAAACTGATAAAAAAAAATGCAGCTCGTTTTCGCTAGCGTATTCCTCGTTTCCTTCATTATTTATGCATCGGCTCAATACCAGCTAGATCCTAGCGAATACTACGTTGACACTCATTTCAGGAGCGGAAGCCCATCTTCATCTTTCGATGTCGCAGAGGCCGACGAACGTTTTATCAAGACGATATCATTGACTCTATCGACGACTACCATCACCACAACAACGACTTCGATGGCAACTTGTACCACATCCACTGGTGGCCTTTCCGTTTGCACAGCCTCCGGACGACGCCGTCGTGGTCTCCATCTCAGCCGAAACAAGGAAGGCCGTGGACTGTTCTACGCTGAGAATGAAGGCGAAAGCGAAGATGGAACCATCTTCTTGCCGTCGCCTATCAAGTATGAAGCTTTATCTTTCAATTGATATTTGATGTAAAAGAATTTATCCTAATAATTTTCTGTTACGGCAGGGAAGAGGTAAAGCAAATTCAACCGGAGATCGTCCCAACTCCTGAAGAAAACAAAGCGGCCAAGGCGATTCCGTTCGTCGTCGAGCCTGGATTCAGTGCTCCTTCTAGACAAAGTCGTGTTTTGGTGTATTTTGGCACGTCAACTACCACGACAACCACTACAACCACCAGCACATCGACGTTGACGGCCGTCTGCCGCAGCACCACCGGATATCCAGTGTGTGGATCCACCGGCAAATAGCTTGTTCGTTTGAAACGATATGCCTTTTCTTCGCTCGTTTCAAGAGGGCAAGATATTTATCTTATGTTACTCAAAGTTCTTAATTTGAATTTCTGGTTTATTTATCGTTGAATTTAAAATTTATTATTTCTTGAGTACACGTTGTAAAGTATTTAGTTAGAGGCCTCTGGTTATTCGTTTTGTGGTTATTGCTGTAGAAGCCGTTTCGTGCAACTCAATACACTTTGAAAGAATAACATGTTCGTTTAATTTGTTATTTCTCTACTTTATTACAGTTGATGTAAAATGAAACACCCAAAGCTTTTGGTTAAGGTCCTTCTAGGTTTAGGCAAATGATTTCATTCTGCAATCTTATACTCTTATCGTTTCTAAATTACATCTTTTATCCGCTGACTCTTTACCTTTAGGCAATGTTTTGCAACTTTATTGCCGGGAGTCTAGAAGCTCAATTATAAACGTATCAGCATATAATTGGTATCATTAACACACCTGTAATCATGCCACTTCTTTTTTCAGTCCCTATTACTTATATTTGTTTGAATTCATCTTGGATATGATAGAGCTTGGCTTTATGGAAATGTGCGGTCATTAACATTAAATATAAGAACTTGAAGGTCCAACTGAAGTACAATTTCGAAATCCTAGTTGATATTAGTTTTCCTGCGGTAACTATTATCGCCTTAATTGATCAAAAGCGATGGGCCATGTAACTTAATTGGAAATCCCTAAGTTTTGAAGACACTTTTATTAAAATTGTCTGCGTTATTTTCAAAGTGTATCTAATCATAAGATAGTGTTTTACAAAGCTTCGTGACGTCTGATTCCGTAATTAATGTTGACTTATCCAAAAGCGAACATATTAAGAAGGAACAGGTATAATGCATGATCAAATAATTTTATTACAAACTCTTAACAAACGTTAAATTTATAGATGTTAAATCTGAGTTAGTTAAATATCAGTGCACTGAACCATCATTCTTGGATAGCTCCCAATAAGCAAACCAATCAGCCAAGATATAATTTATTTGCCGGTGGATCCGCACAATTGGTATCCAGTGGTGCTGCGACAGGTGGCCGTCAACGTAGTAGTGGTAGTTGTGGTGGAGGTGGTCGTGACGGTCGAAGTGCCGAAATACAGCAATACGCGACCTTGTCCGGCCGGAGCATTGAATCCTGGTTGAACGACGAATGGAATAGGAGCGGCCTCTTTCCTGACTTGTCGGACAGGTACAACCTCAGACGATGTGGACTTTTCTTTAATTCTATTAGGTACAAAGTATTGATTAGTCATCTACAAACAATGAACTAACACAAGAAAAGCAAATTGTGATGTATTTACGTTTCAGGTAGAGGAAGAAAAATACTTCCGTCTTCGCTTTCTCCTTCATTTTCGTTGTAGAACAGTCCACGACCTTCCCTGTTTCCGCTAAGATGGAGACCACGACGGCGTCTTCCGGAAGCCGTGCAAACCGAAAGTCCACCTGTGGACGTGGTGCATGTTGTTACAGCGGACGTTGTCACGGTAACTGTCGTTGTTACAAATGTCAACGAGGCTGTTTTAATGAAACGCTCCTCAGCTTTGACTTGAATGGCATCAAAAGACGGATGAGGGTCGCTCGCTTGATATTGCGCAGAAGCGCAATAAACTGCTACGGCCAAGACCAAGAAGCTTTGCAAAGAATGTTGCATCTTTTTTTTTCCGTGTTGTATTGGTTGAAATTAAGCTGATAGGGAGTGACTTTCACGAAGTAAGTAAACAAGATATTGAGGGTGAACATTTGTCTTCCTTTATATACTTTAGTTGGCATACTTGGTAACGCCCAGCAACGGGAAAATGTGTTAACCGACTACCTCAGGGATCAAAAAATCATGTTTGATATTTCGGTGTTCTTTTTGTTTATATATTTGTAAATGAAACGACTCGTGGGGTTAGGTTAGGTTAGGGAACGACGATAAAAAAATTAGCAAGGTGTTGATAAAGAATTCCTGGACGTGATGGCCACTTAAGTCGCTCAACACTTTTTGGTAAGCGAAAAACTCACGCATTATTCGTTAGATAAAAATAATGTTAAATGAAATTGCTCATAATGTATGCTTGTTGAATATGTATTTAGCCCCACAGTCAATTAACAAAACGGATTACAGTAACAAACAGGTCAATGGCCGAGGCAGCTTTGATCAAATGGTTATTATGGATAAGTGTATCGATAAATACAACAAAGAATCATGTTTAAAACGCAACATCAAAAGGCAGAACGTTGGTTCAGGTAATTTAGCTTTTTTTGGAAAGGATTGGTTCGTGTTTTATTTTTTACCAGCAGAATTGCAAACCTGGAATCCGGTGGTGCTTATGCAAATGGCGGTGAGACTGGCGATAGATGTTACTGTGGTAGTGCTGGTAATGGTCGTCGTGGTAAAGGTGAATAACAACCGATTTTGCCGGGCAGGAGCTTCAAATCCGGGCTGTACGACATATGGGATCGGCTCAATCGACTCACGAACTTCACGAGCAGATTCAACTTCCTGTTGAATGGGTTGAACATCCACTCTGTGATAAGACAAACAAAAAGTTATAAAAACATATCATTTAATTTATACAAAACTTTAATCGAAGCGGTTAGATTTAATTTACTTGGGTAATGGCAGGAAAACGTTGCCATTTTCGTTATCTTCTTCATTTTCGTTGTAGAACAGTCCGCGTCCTTCCTTCTTTCCGCTAAGATGGAGACCACGACGACGTCGTCCGGAAGCTGTGCAAACGGAAAGACCAGCGGTGGAAGTCGTGCATGTTGTCACCGTAGTTGTGGTGGCGGTGATGGTCGACGTCTGGAGACTCAGCGTCACAGTTTTGAAGATGAATCGGCCTTCAGCTCTCGGTTGTATAGCGTAAGAGGATTCTGGACCACCCGCATTGAAAGTCTTTTCTTGATTGTTGTTATCGGATTCCGGTTGAGCTTCAGCATAAACGCACGCTGATACAGTCAATACCAACACACTTGCAAAGAGGAATTTCATTTTCGCAATTGTACTGGAACTTCTTTCAGAATTTCAGCGTCTTGACCGAGCCTGTATTTGGCCTTATATAGAATTTTATACGGTTTACATCGAATTTATATGTGGCTGTACATACATTTGGGTCCCTGCAGGGTTGATGATGTTTTGATAGGTCAAAAATCAGTAGGTATAATTTTATATTTCTATAGCCGATTGATGTAGCCTAGATCACTAAACAATGATCATTTGCTCATGCCCGCCTCTTCATTGTGCTTTCTCATTTTCGCCTATCGAAGTTGTATTGCGATCCATTGATGAAGAAATAGGCTAAGCCATACTCTAGTTTCTCCATTTGCTCGTTAACATACATTCTATGCCGGATGGCTTTCAGCTATTCATTCGGCCATTGCATTGTCGGCCAAATAAGTTCACCCGCTGCCAACTACCTAGGATTTTTCGGTTGGTCAAACCATCGGCAACATCATCGAGAAATTAGAATGAAACCTTAGTGCTAAAAAAAGGACATGGCACGTATGGATGAATTGGTGGATTTCTGTCATGTGGCACTATGCGAATGCCTCAGACTTCTTTCAACTTTGCCGTAGTTTCGTGGCAAAGTGCCATATATTTCGTGCCAGATGTCCATCAATCAAATAGAGTCACTTCATTACCTCATGTGGCTATAGTTTTTGGCCTCTACAACAGCGAGTGGATACCTAGCCGAAAGCAACTGTCCAGTTGGCAGCTACTGGGTACCAATCATGACAATTCAAGCTGTTCTTTGAACTCCTCTGGTTGTATAACATCTGTGATAAAAGGCAAATTTTTTTAACTATGGTTGATTCATAGGATGTTGACTATAAATTCAACAATTTCACTATCAGTACTTTATTACTCCTCTTTTTGTATCGCACAACACATTTTGGATAATACTTCGCAATTCTTTCTGTTGTTTTCATTGTTAGCATCAATCACTAACTTTTGAAAGGCTCATCGAACGCGCCGAAGTTTGTTGGCCAAAAATTCCATTTTCGTCATCCACTAGTTTATTTCAGTTAAGAATGAAGTAAAGCAAGGTTGATAAATACTTCCAGCAGGAGCCAAAAAATGTCGACTGTGAGTAATGACATTTACAAAAATAAAACCGAGAGAAACCTCATTGGAACCATTGTGTAAATCGTCGCCAAGCAAAATCGACGGTAAAAACCTTTATATTGAGCACGGTAAAAATTACCGATAAGAAAATAATGCAGAAAGCCGATAGAAGTTGGATTTTAGCACATAATAATATAATAATTTAAAGAACGTTCGAATTATTTTCCGTTTGAGCCGCAGACTTGGAAACCTGTGGTGCTCTGGCAAATGGCAGTCAGCGAAGTGACCGTTGTGGTGGTCGAGGTGGAAGTAGTTGTCACAGTGCTGAATGCCAAAAGGACGCGAGGTTGAGCTCCGGAAGGTGCGCTAAATCCGGGCTGGATGACGTAAGGAATCGCAACGGGAGCGCGTTCAACGCGAACAGATTCGGCTTTTGCGGCGGCGACTTCGGGCTCGGGTCTAGCAATTTCGAGTTGAAATATATTTGAAATTGGTAATTGAAAGAAATAAAAATGAAACTTACGACTTGACAGAAGGCAAAAAGATATTGCCATCTTCGTTGGCTTCTTCATTTTCATTGTAGAAGAGTCCACGGCCTTCCTTGTTTCCGCTGAGATGGAGACCACGACGGCGTCGGCCAGATGCTGTGCAGACGGAAAGGCCACCAGTGGACGTGGTGCATGTCGATGTCTTGGTCGTTGTAGTGTAAGTCGTTGAGGTCGAGAAGGTCAAAGTTACGGTGTAGAATGTGCGTCCGTCAGCCTCTACTGATGTTGACTGATCGAACGATGGTTGGGGATTGACTTGGGGTTCAGGATTGGCCTCAGCGTAGGCGACGGCAACAGCTCCCAAGACCAAAAGACAGGCAAATGTGAGACGCATTTTGAGCAAGAAGATAAATCAGACTAAGATCGAGTTGGAAGATCCAACAGAAATTGGTTGCAGTCGTCAGTTTACCGGTCTTTTATATGCGGCTCCTTCGGCAGCTTCGTACCGTGAGTCGAAAAAGAGTTGCCTCGCGGCCTGATGATTTTTTAATAGTTAGAAATTAGCTACTCGTAGAATTGTAGTATGTCGGTACTTACAGTATATTATGCTTACGTAATGCCTTTATTTTCATCCATATATTTGCTCGGTAGCGTTCGACGTCCTCGTTCACATTCTCGTTCATCGTACTATGAACTGCCAGTATGGTATGAATTCATTCATATTGCTCAGGGCTTTTGAATTGATCTTCGAAATATGTCACGAAATTAATATAATTCGTAGTCTGTGCTACGTCTCATCCGTCAATTGAACATCAGCGAGTTCTCGGTTTGAAATGTGCTGAAGCTAAAAACCAAGTCGTATCGTAGACCATTGTCCAGGTGTTGCTATTGCTGTGCTTCTGTTCAGTGCTAATGGGGATGTGTGAATTGATAATAGCCTCCAGCTGTATAGCTATTAGAAACATTCACATTTTGGTGCCACAGCAACGAGCTTTTCATCTAAAATATCTGATGCACTTAACCTAAATAGAGTGTAAATGGTCAATGAATGTATTAATGGGCAGTGTAAATATATTTGCTAGAAATACCTTTTTAGATAATCTGGGCCCAATTGCGAGAATCCATTGTTTTTTTACCTAATCGAAGCACATTTTTCAAATGAGATGGCCAGAGGTCAAGAAAAGCAAAAGATACGTGTCATTTGAAACCTTTAAGCGTTCAAGCGTTGTTCGGGACAAAATTATAGAAATTGTAGAAATAACCTTGACGAAATTCCCTGAAAGAAACGGAAATCAAGAAACAACCGAAAAGAACAGGTATTTTCTTACCCAGCCTTTGCAGCTTGGCAAACTGAATAGCAAGAGAATTAAGTGTGAAAAATGAAAATTTGCACCGACAAGGAACTGCCAACGTTTTCAATCTTCCATTAGTTCACGGACTCGTGAATGAACGATTGTCTAGGTACAGTCTTCTTCCAGAAGAAGGCGCTAGTAAATTAAACGGGTTACATATCAGTCACGCAGTATTCTAACCCAAAATCGGAAAAAGGACTAGACCTGGGCTGGAAGACGTCCTGCTTGTGTTCGTGCTTTGATTCAAAGGGCGATTTCTACTATTGGTCGTTGTTCTGATCGTAATAAAAAAACACTTGCCAACGTGTCATAAACGTGTAGAATTTTTTGTGATTGTATTTCTGTTTATTACAATTGAAACGGGGAATGAAGATGCAAAGGAATTCGAATTTTTTTTCATTTTCTTATTTTTATCTTATTAGAAACCAAGCCACCTGCGGTGCCGCAATTCGTTTGTGTACATTTGCAAAGTATTTAAAATGTGTTGCTTATTTTCCTGTAGTACCGCAAAGCGCAAAACCGGTGGTGCTGCTGCAAAACGCCGTCAAGCTGATGGTTGAGGTGGTGACGGTGTAAGATGTGAGTGTAGACGTCCCGAACGCTACCAAAAAGCGATTCACTGGGCTATCTTTTGGCAATTCGAAACCCGATTCAACGGTCAACGGGATCGCGGAATTGTCACTTGATTTAGACTGAACCTCATCAACGGGATTCTTTGAGCTAAGGCGATTCAAGAATTCAGAAATTAAATTGAATAAAATGCATTGCTTATGATGCAACAGAAATTAATGCACAAATTTTGAATAAAACAAGAAGGCATTGACTAACCCTGTGGCAGCAGGAAGAAAGGAGCTACCCTCTTTGTTCTGGATTTCTTCGTCGTTGTAAAAAAGACCACGACGATTGCGTCCCTGTGATGCGGCTTCATCGTAAAAGAGGCCGCGTCGACGACGACCGATGGTGCAGGTAGTCAGGGCGGCTGATGAGGTGGTGCAAGTGGTGGTACTGGTCAATGTGGAAGTGACGGTGGTACTCGTTTTGAGAACAGTAAATGTCGTGAAAGATAAACTGCCATTGTAGATGAAGATTCGGGAACTATTGGCTTCCGTAGTGCCGTGACTACCATTGACAAAGGAAGCGACGACGATGCTGAAGATCAGTGAAAAAAGAAACTCAAAACGCATTTTGATGTTTGAGATTTCAAATGGAGGCGTCTTCAGTGTTAAAGTGAGGCTCTGCCTTAACTCATTGCTGGGCACTATTTATACGGTCCAGCACAGCAGTTATGGGCTGATAGAGCCTAGTGGCTGGATTGGTCATCTACTGTCAGGAGTGAAGGTACCGGACTCCGAGAAAGGCAACATTTAAATGTCAATCAAACATTAGGTCGTTGCCAAACCAATTTCAAACGTTGATTAGTTTCCATCTTTTCGTTTACTTTTTTTGAGAAACACAACCAGGATCATCAACTCTACTTCGTTGTGTTAGTTGCATAAAGGTGAAATCTGAGGTCACGCCCATTTCTGTTTTGATCTTCTCCATCTAAACGAGCTGAAATCAAACGAAAATATTTGCATCCAAGCAGGTATATTTTTCCACGACCTAGGTAAATCCGTCAATCAAACCCCCCTCGTTTCAATTACTACAGGTCTGCGTGCGCTATTAACATTAGTCTAATACTACTAATACGATCGTTTCCTCTGATCTTTATTGCCGTTTATAACAGGTCGGTCTGTTGCTGTCTGTATGGTATTAGCTGATATGGCAATTCGTATGCGCATTCATATTTTAGATTACTTTTAGAAGAGTATGCATCATACATCTTGGGTCATTGTAGCTCGGGATAAGTAAAGGGTTTCTTGTATGTGTTGAAATCGGATAGTCGGCCACTATTGCGTCTAATTTAACGCTTGTTAAGTAAGCCACTTTAGTAGTAATGATTTTTTTCGGGTACGTTATCGATGATCAAACCATGTAGGTACCAACAAATCCATCTATATCATACATCCGCGATAGTTTGATCGCAAACATTAGATTACGGATTGTAAAAGAAAAGCTAATGTTTCATTCGCTATTACTCACGAACGGAACGTTCGGTTCCGCTTTATTTTGAGTAATACGAACTATTACTCTTTCCGTTATTCTCTCTACCTGACCTAATAAACTGATGGATTTATCTTTCAAATCACTTTAATCGGACGTCAATCATTGTGTTGCTGCTAAAATGTGTAATTCAATGAGAAGAAGAGACATGGATATCGAGCGGATAAATAGATCAGTACTCCTTTAGTACAATTACAATTTCACTATCACATTATTCGTGAACATTTCCTCATCAACAACAAGTGGTAATTCAAAGACGTAAGCCCTAAATAGAAATGTATTTCAGGATAGTGCTTTCTTGTGACGGTTAAGATTGAGAACTTGGAATGTACTGTAGGGAAAATAGGGAGCAACAAACTGGGAGTTCTGGAAGAATAGTTCTTGTAACACGGGATATAATGTGATTTGTTTATATTGACGGAAGAGTCTGACCAACGTGCTCAGCAGCTTGAGACCAGTACAGGCTCATTGCTTCTTATTTTCCTACATTTCCACAGAGCGCAAAGCCAGTGGTGCTACTGCAGAAGGCAGTCAAGCTGATGGTGCTCGATGTCAAGACGTAGCTGGTGATAGTCGATGTACCAAAAGCCAACAAGAATCGGTTGCCTTCTTGTCCGGCAGGCAGCGAGAAACCGGCCTGAACTTCCAACGGAATGAGTTCCTCATCAGCGGCGGCTGTTTTGAAAGCCGGAACTTCATTTACAGGATCGCTAGCCCTATTATAACACATGTTAACATAGATTTAGCAAATTAAAGAAAAAAAAGTGTTTTACTTTTTGTCCGTAGCAAGGAAAGTGCTGCCTTGTTTGTCTTCGACTTCCTCATCGTTGTAGAAAAGACCACGGCGATTGCGTCCCTGGGCTGTAGCTTCATCGTAGAAGAGGCCACGTCGACGACGACCGATGGTGCAGGTAGTCAGAGCGGCTGTTGAGGTGGTGCAAGTGGTGGTACTGGTCAATGTGGAAGTGACGGTAGTGCTTCTTTTGATTATGGTAAAGGTAGAAAATGAGATGGTGGCAGTGTTTGCGTTCAAGAGAAAACGATCTTTATCATCTTTCTTCTCTACCGTGGCATAGGCAGAAAGCACGGCAAAGGCCAACAAACAGATGATTTCAAAGCGCATCCTCGTAGAATCTAGGCAAAGAAAGCTGATGGAATCTATTAAGACTGATGGTAAACGGCGAGCAGTTACCAAGTATTTATACCAATGTGGATTGTGCCAACGACATCGTGATTTTTTGTTTGTTAATCATACACGGAAGACGCTTGAGGCGAATGGAAATGAAAGAAATCTTATTGGTTCTCCAAGATCTGTTGTTTGTTTGCAAGGCTATTACATGTCACATCGCTGATGTGTGATCGCTGATCCATCAACGCAACATCCTTAAGTCTACTTAGGGAGAATCTTATTTGGGAATACGTTCTTTGTGGAACCCATAATTGTTTTGACCTTTCATATTGTGTCGATTTATATTCTGGAACGTTTATAGATTTTTAATTTCAGGATGTCGTCGTCTGATATGCTTACCGAATATGTGTTTAAACGGACTTTGGCAATGCGAATGGATTCAGCAAAAATGATTTTCTCCATTTGCGAGTTATTAAACAATATATCCGCTACGTTATAGAAAAAGATAATCCTGAACTAAACTTATTCATGAAATTTACAAGGTGAAGGTTCTATAAGAAAACATTGAGGCGTCATAAACGTTATACATCGTGTTTACATGAAGGATGTATCACCCAATGTTGATACCCAATTACATCAAGTAAAATCTAATTCAAAATATGCAAGATTCAAAAAATTTGATTATAAAAGAACCTCAAGATCGCAAAATAAGCTCAACTACTTAAATACCCCACTGTTTATATCATTCCCAAGAACCATTATTCGTTTGCCATGTGGACAGATTTGCTTTACTTCGTGACTTGCAAATATACCATAAGTGAATAACAAAACATTCTATTTCATTGCTGCTTATCAATATTTATTTCAAGGTATTCACAGGAATAATCATGAACCCAATATGTTCACATACATGATGCGCGACGGTGTCTTTCCCTCTCGCTCGTTGAAACTAAAAGTAAAAAGGCCGGAATCGTTTTGATTTCGCGGGAATATTTCTGATACGCAGTAACACAAAGTGATATTAGAATTTATTTCCCAGGAGATCCGCAAAGTGCGAAGCCGGTTGTGCTACTGCAGAAGGCCGTCAAGCTGATGGTCGACGTGGTAAGGACCAAGCTGGTAACTGTGGACGTGCCGAAAGACAACAGGAAACGATTGGGTCCTACTGCTGGCAAATTGAAACCAGCCTCGATTTCCAAGGGGATCAGAGATGATTCATCGGCGCGAGTGTTGGCAACCTCAGCAACGGGGTTGCTGGACCTAGTTTTTTTAAATTCAACAATGATGAAAACAATAAAAAATATTCAGTATAATCTATACGTACTTCTTGTCAGTTGGGAGGAAAGCGCTGCCTTCCTTGGCGTCGGCTTCTTCGTCGTTGTAAAAGAGTCCACGACGACTACGGCCCTGGGACGCGGCCTCATCGTAGAACAGACCACGACGACGACGGCCGATGGTGCAAGTCGTCAGGGCGGCCGATGAGGTTGTGCATGTTGTAGTGGATGTAAAGGTGGAAGTGGTGGTCGTGGTTATTTTCAGCACGGTGAATGTAGTGAAAGAAAGGCTATTGGTGGCAATTAGAAATCGATCTTTATCGCTTTTAGGAGCTACGTCGGATGCGGCGTAAGCGCACACCACAGCCAAGACCAACAGACAAACAATTTCAAAACGCATTTTTATGAAATGAAATGCTTGTCGACTGGATGGCTTCAAGAGAGAATTGGCATTAGTGCACCAGTCACTTGCAGTCTATTTATATACAATTTAACTAAGCGCTTTTTCGATGATGTTCGTGTATTGTTATCTCCTCCTTATACCCCGATGGCTGAAGTTAAGAAGGCTTTCAAGAACAGTGATTGGCTCACCAAACATGTGTGCTTTCTAAGTCTGTCATGCATCAACATTTTAAATCTATGACAACTTAGACTTGGCCTTTTAAGTTGGCCAATACTGCAACTCTGAAATAAGAGAGTACACCAGGTAAACAGATACGCCCGTTTATTTCAGATTTAGGAAGCCGTTTAATACAAGACAAGAAACGTAATGAATTATTCGAGCTTCAATTGGAACATAGCAGGCCTTACCAAGTTGGTTTTGATCGGAAATCGTTCTACCATGTACTAATGGGTATACTATCACGTTGATGTATTTTGACTGAACTAGAACCCCTCCCCCCCTCCCCAACCTCTTTCATAAACGAAACAAGTCATACTTTTTTAGCGAAAAATGGGGCTTGAAATCGAATGAATCCATCCGTTGTTGCGAAAATTAAACGCCACTTTCGGGAATGTGATTAATTTTTATGTCAATTAAGCTGTTTTTGAATAAAACGGAATTAAAGTTGCTTTACTGCAATAACTTGAATTGAAATAATTTGAAAACTATAAGTATCACGTGAAAACGAAATCGGTTTTCGTGATCATCAGAAAATTTTGAATAGTAAGCATGCATCATTTACAATACGAATATTTTAGCAAAAAATTACATAAGCCCGACTTTTTAAGCCCGACTTTTCAAGCCCAATTTTTTAAGCCCGACTTTTCAGGCCCAAATTTTTAAGCCCGACTTTTTGTATTTAAAAAAATGATTACGAATAAAATCGAACTGCTTCTGCTTAAGCGTTTTTGAATAAAACAGAACTGAAGCGGCTTTATTATAACCTCTTTGAATTTGAATGACTCGGATTCGGATGCTCTGGAACCATAAAGCTGCCCATCGTAAGTAGCATGTGGCTGTCTATCACTTGCTACTTGATGGTTGAAATTTTTGAACTGTACATTCACACGAATAGGAAAATGAATTGCTGCTCAACTGTATATTCAAGTTCAACTGAAATATTTGATGGGATAAATACTCCCGCGATGTCTTACAGAGCAAAAACATGCCAGGAATAGGGAAAACGTTTTACAAACAAACATTCAATTACATATGACTCTTTTAGTCACGTATAAGAGAAGCAATAATCTATCTGGGAAACATTGCCAACATGTGATATACAGTATGTCATGGCGAATTCGTCCAAAAAAAGGTCTATGTTGTCAATCTTCTTATTTGCCAGATGTGGCGCAAAGACTGAAGCTAGTTGTGCTGGCGCACGTAGCTGTCAACGAGCGTGTTGAGACCGATGTAGCCGTGGTGGTAATTGTGCTCGTTCCGTATGCCAGCTTGAAACGAGGAGTTCCGGATGGTGTGACGAAGCCTTCCGGAAGGCTGAAACCGGACTGGACAACTAATGGAACAGATTTGCTTTCATCTGTGGTCACCTTGGAAGCAGGCTCAGCAGGCTCAGCAGCTCTAACAGAGAAGAAAGACATTAATCATTGTAATTCATTAAAAACCACAGCTATAATTTTTACCTCTTAACTGGGGCACTGATGGCCTCAGGTTCGTCATCGTTGTAGAAGAGACCACGGCGGGCACGGCCTTGGTTCTCAGCCTCATCGTAGAAGAGACCACGACGACGGCGACCAGCGGAGCAGGTGTTAAGCGCGGCTGTTGAAGTGGTGCAAGTGGTGGTAGAGCCAATGGTGGTAGTAGAGGTAACAGTGGAAAGGATGACGGTGAAGGTGCTCAAGAAAATGCGGGCATCAGTGGCCGTATCCTTTTTGGGCGGATCGGCAGCTTGGATGGCGACAATGCAAGCCAGCAAGAGAATGCAGCAAACTTTAAGACTCATTCTGTGCTTTGATTATTGGAATGTATTTGAATGTTGTTGCGAGCTGAGCTGCTTGTTGATACAATTTGCTGATATGACTGAGTATTTATACCAAATGCATAGCACCAAACCCTGCTCTTCTACCTCGTCGATGTCACTTATCAACCCTGGAACAAATCGCTTGCGGCTTCCAGGGCTCTTAACTCCTCTGTTGGCTCAGGTCGTTTTCGTAGACTGGTCCATCTAACACATTTGGCCTTTTGAATCGTATACGTCATTAATACACTGGCCATAGTTGAAATTAACGGGGTGGGATTATTCAAGGTAGCCGTTTCATAAAAAGTTTGTCCGTATCGCCAATGTTTCTAATTTTATACTTGTATACTACTACCGATGTTTAATATTGTGTTGATTGCAGCCTGTCTGAATTTAGAGAACAGTTGCGGTTGCTGTGGTTTTCTTACCGCATAACTAGTCGTGTAGCGCATCGCTTATGATAACATGTCGTGACAACTTTGATGATGTCATTGTGTGGCTCCTAAGATATTAAGGAAATCATATGTTCAATGCATGATCTGAAGTATCATTATCAAAGTTGATTGTCAGGTATTCACTGTATCCCTTCATGTAAATAGCATAAATGGTAAATTGAGACTTGTGGTATAATTGCGATGCCGAAAGGATGGTATAGATATAAACCAACTGATTATACAGCAAAATATGATGTAGCATGCTTCCTTTCCTTTTTCCTTGCTCCTTTCTTAAACAACAGTTTCAAAAACAACCACTTTAATTAGTCCATTTGCTGAGGCGTTCAAAGGCAAAAGTCTAAAAAGATCTATCGGTGGCCAGTAGCAAGCGAATATCCAATAAGTAAAGAGCAAAACGCAAAAGAGGTTTGTTATACAATTAATCCCTGGCTACTTTTGGCCGATCGTCAAGTAATGCTACACATTTGTGGCACACATTTTAATTTCTCTTTACCTTCCTCAACTTCATTTTAAAGAGAATTCTTATGATGCTCAAAGTAGCATGACGACATGTTTGAGCATTTTGATGGATAGAAGAATGATTTTTAAGAAATCTTGCTAAATAACTTAGCAAACCATTTAGTCATATTTTTTGAGTAAACTTGGAAAAAGAAATGCACAGCAAGAGCAGGTCATTCATAACGTGCGTCTTCAGTTCTCTCTTGCTCTGGATCAACTAAAACGAAGAAATAAAACACAAGAAGGCCTCTCTGATCTTGTCTCCCTTCCAGCTATAAGCGCTTAACAAAACGCCACGTCGTTTAAGAAACGAGAGATTTTGATGGTTCAGATATAAGGGCACGTAATTGGACTGCCAAGCAAGGTTAGCTGTCACGCACGAAACCTTATCAACTGACATGCCCTTGACACTACTCAGCCAGGAAATTCGACTTTACAGAAATGTTTAGTCGTGAGCGTTTCACGATCATTCTTCAAATATATTTCGAAACGAGTAGCAATTGGTTTGTAGTCTCATTTCCATTAAAAATCTAATTTAGCTTGTCGGCTGTGTAGTAACAGTCTGTTCGAAGTTCCATTAGCCTATCATTCGTAAGTGAAATCAAATGGCACAAGACATTCGTAAAACTAATTAATTTGAGCCTTCATATAAACAGAGGCCAAGGGGAAACGTTAAGAGAAAATCCTTGGTGCTGCTACTTTCAGAGAATATGGTCCGCTTCTGCGTAATATTTCTGTCAAGAAGATTAACAAGGGCAAATAATCTACGACATTAACCTTGATGCACTGAGAAACTGTGATAGACAGGTGAGACGTCCAGTCCTACGAATCGTTATGGTTTAAAGGACTCTAAGCTGATGTCATAGGACGTTGATGGAAGATCCGTCAGACTAGAAGACCCTGTAAACCAATTACTTGTAGATGAATAAGTTAATGCAAAGCATAAAGTTGTCTAGTCAAAATGATATATGAATGCGTAAAAGTGTATTAAAAATCAAAGTTCATTTTGTTGAACTTTTAAGGAATAAAAAGAACACATAAATATAAATCCGATAAGTTATTTTAATCGTAGAATTGAGCAGGAGAGAACTTGAGGTCATAAGATGTGAGGTAGGAGTTAATAAGCTTGAATTTTACGTTTTTTATGACGTGCAGGTTGAGAAACCAGTAGTGCTGCTACAGGTGGCAGTCAGCTTTGACGTAGAGGTAGAAGTCGATGTAACCGTCACAGTGGCCGTGCCAAATGCCAAGAAAATCCGACTAAGTGGCACAGCCGAATGAATATTATTGTAACCTAATTCAGGTGTATAATAAGCTCCGAATGTAGGTTGAATGGCATAGGGGATAGTGGGTTGCACTTCCATTTGTCTCGGGCTACGGATCGCTTCAGTCTCGGAGCTAAATGCAAACAACATTTTCATGTTTGGGTTAAGCATTTCGGTAATATAAATCAATTTCTTACGTATGCGATGCCAATGAAACGCTTCCATCTTCCACATCATCTTCTTTTTCTTCATAGAGGAGACCGCGAGGATTGCGGACGCCAAGCTCATCACGGCGTCTGCGTCCGGCCGTGCAAGTGCTAAGGGTCGTTGATGACGTTGTACAAGTGGTCACGGTTGTAGCGGTTGCGGTGACCGTTGTTGTCGACACCGTGTACGTGAACGTGGTAAAGAGTCCGCTGAAGAAGAAGCGGCTGTCTTGTTGTTGGCGATTCATCATGGGATAGCCGGGGAAAACATACGGACTGTTTGGATGCTGGTAGTGTTGAGCCTCTCCAAATGTCACGATGGCAATTAGGGCCACAATTAAACAGGACGATATAATCAGACGCATCTTTCAAAACAATAAAAAAAGGATGACTTGATGCTAAAAAGGAATTAATTTCAAACGGGATAGGAGCCAGGAAGCGACTGTACCTACTTGCGAGGGATGTTTCCACCTTTATATACTCCTGTAACCCCAACGTCAGGGTTGTTTTGGGGTTAGGGTAATTCTAATTACCTTCTGTAGACCTGATATTTTATCAAATATTTGTAAGAAAATCACGATTTTTACCTCATTTTTGAGTTACCAATGGCCAAAGGGCAATATATTCCATCAAAATCTAAAAAGACATCAAAAATCATTCTACTTCAACCCCCATCATTATTCATCATTCCGAAACCCTCTCCATCAACCCCTCAAATTCAGCCTCCTTTGATGAGGGTGAATGCCATGAATCTCTCGTCACGTTAAAACTGAATTTGTTGAAGACCTAGACGCTTCACGCTATCCAAGTCCGTCACGTATACTGCACCCTATATGATAGTTATAAAGCCACAATTCGATAAAGTTTTATTATAGAGAAAATCAGTAGGAATCATAGCCAACCAGCAATGAAACCATGTGCCCTCTATATGTTAGCCTTACTTTGCATTTTAGGCCACGCACAGATAACTCCCGAATGGCAAATATGCGGATGGCGCTGCTTTACTGGATACATTTAACGGAACCTGAAGGTTAAAACAGGGTGATATTATCTTGTGCCTCTAGTATGATTCGATTTTAATTTCATCCCTCTAGCAGCATCATTTTAAATCCTTTTTCATTGTTTCTATAGGCATTTTTGAGTTCATCGGTCTCTATTACGTGAGCAGGTATAGCCAGTAGGCTAAGGTGCAACAATAATTGACTTCCCTTTGATTGATTAGTTGGTTTCATGGCAGAAGCTAACTAGAAGGCCAATCTCATGTTGAGGGAGTGGCTGTTTCTTTTTGATTTTTCGAATACGCGTTCGACTCACATTCAAATAATTTCCTTCATTATGTGCCAAGTGGCAGACATGCGTATCAAGTGCGATGAACTTTAGAAACCCTTGGCTATCAATCAGTCGGCAATCAAAATGAGGGGGGGGGGGGCTTCCTACGGCATGTGCGGTGTATCAAGGCCAAGGCGATGAAAGATGTAGCATTAAGGTTGACTGGACGTAGTTATACCAACCATATCACTGACATCAAGCAGAAAGGCAAATTTTGATTACCTCTCCTCCCTGATCATGTTTGATTCTTTAGTTGAATCATAGCTGAGACACAAATCAAACTAGAAAATTTGCTTGTAATTTTATGCAATAGGTCAGGTTGCAAGCAATGCCTTCGAGCCGGACTACTTCGATAAGTGTATATGTTTTTTCTGGAATTTTCGAACTTTAAATTAAATAGGGCGGGCCAGCGGACATGGTTAATCTTTATGGACTTTTGCCCAGTCCGGAAGTGCAGTGAATCCAAGATGCATCATAAAACGTATCATAACTTCCTGACTCGCTATTGCCCAAAATAGTTCACGAGGGCATTAGTTTTTCTTTAACTTTACAGCTTTCCGTGTGCTCGAATGATACAGAATGCACTCCGATTTATTACTTTCATTGATTAATTTCCCTCCATACTTGTGTTTTATCGTCCATTGGCAACGTTTAAAAATGCAACTAGCAAAAGGAACACACATAAGGTCCTATCGCGATAGTTATTTGGGTATTATCGTCAAAGCCCAAAACTGACGGTTGCATTAGCATTTAATCTTTTACGCAAACTTATTGAGCACCAGGATTACCTTGAAGCTAAAGGCCTGTGAAAATCAGCAATCATTATGTGCCTACCCTGTATTACTTAGGATCGGAAAGATTAAGATATCTCTGGATTACATTTTATTGGAATGAAGGTCAAAAAGGATTGAATAAATATTAATCCTTTAATTCCCCATTCAGCTGGATTATGATAATAGCGTGGTTAAGGGATTTACGAGACATTGGAGAGGAGACATCCCCATTTTAAAATATGTGCAAAACAGTACGTCACAGATAATAAAATATCGATGAGAACTGGATCAGATGATCATTCGAACTTGATCTGCTGATACAACAAGTTGTCGTTTCCTCTTTGGCTGGCCTCACACGATCCTGTTTCCAAAATGGAAATCGCATCCTTTAGTGCTACGCAAAGTGTTATATGCAACAAACTCTCCAAAGTGGGACCAACCGGATCGGTAAGAGCTCTATCGCAAGTCGTCCTGAGAACAGCATCCGCTCGTTTAACCACGTTCCAGAGATGGGAAAGATCGCTGAGTTCTCCGTCGCCCCAGGTACGCATCAAAGCCACTTTAGCCGCAACACTCAAGATGTCCCGCACCCCTATATCACTATATTTTTATCAATTTCCTTGTCTTTATTGACAGGCCTTATCGATGGCAGGTTTTATCTACCGCGGATTGGCAGATCAGACTCAATGTATTTCATGCTTGATTGTCCTTTCACGATGGACGACGGAACACGATCCTGACTTTGAACATCGCAGACATTCTCCAGCATGCGAATTTGTGCTGAATAGACAAAGCGAATCCGCAAATCGTATACAATCCTCTTCAATTCGATCGCTGACATCTGTTAACAAGGATGTTAGCCAATTGTCAGAGGCTTCACTTTGTAAAATATGTTACACTCAAGACATGTCCATTCTTTTTCGTCCTTGCGGACATCTCCTGACTTGTAAAACATGTGCTGATCAGTTATCCAATTGCCCTATTTGCCGCTGTCCTATTTTCGAGACAATCCGTGCTTTTGTTTCTTTTGAATAAGTTTCATCATTTTCTTTGTATCTCTAGTCCAACGTTTACAACGAGCTTTGTCTTGAATTGCACTGTGCTTTTTTTGCGATAGTAGTTTATAAATAGGTCATACATTAACAGCATTATTGACTAACAAACAAAATGGAAGTGAATATCAATATTTTAACGTCAGCGAAAAATAGACAATAAACGCCGATACAAATAGAAAACAATTTACTAAAGGCAGAGATCGATAGATATACGTAAAAACCGCGGCGTTCCATGGCGACATTTCCTCCAAACGAATGGCAGAGTTTAATCCAGCTACCAAAGAGAACAGTTGAATGACGTAGGGTAGACTCAACGTTAGCCACGTCAGAAACGCTATTTGAGACACCTGTTCAGTGGACGAAGTAATTGTACAGTGACGTAAAACGATTGATTAATTCAATTTTTTTCAGAATAATACCGTGGAGATGATGACATGGAAAAGTCTTCTATGATGATCTTTGTAAAGTAAGAGTTTCCCATTAATGCACAGCTCTCTTTCGTGCTTCAACACTTGCATTTGACGGTGGCAAGTTGTCAGGATGTGCGGCATTCGCTTAACGGTTAGAGTTATTGGCCGGAGATAGAAGAAGAGAATCCAAAAGAAACTGATCATGGTTTCGTCCAGCTTCGCAGATGGGGAAGCTTTAAAAAAACACCTGTACAACCAAGAATTTTTGCGCAATTAAAAATGGGAAAGCGTAAAATGTGAGCTGCATTACATTTGAAATGCGGAGCTGTAATGGTAGAGGTTCCATGCTGCTAAAGATGATATTGTAGAAACAATCCAGGTTCTCATAATTACCATGTGCACGGGTCGGTTTTCATAGAGCCTGAATTGATGCTCAGCCATACGCTTCCTTCCGATTTGACTTCGGTATAACGAATCAAATCCCAATGTCAAAGAGAACAGAGCTGTGCGGAGATAAAAAAAAGGTAACATAAAATGAAATTGTGAATCTCCGATGACCTTTCCTTACTCAGGATGCCATTCCACCGGCAAAGTTCACAGTCTTCTTTTGGATTGTATGCACCGACAAGGGCTAAAATGCCATTTGAAAAGCAAAAAAATAACAGGTACACATTGGCTTCGTTAGGCCAATACAAAGCCAGACCAAGGATAAGGAATCCATAGAAAACCAGGGCGGTCAACTCTGTAAGAAATGTGTTTGAGTACAATTATTAAGGTTATCTAATTAGATGCGGATTATTCTATATTCGCAGACTCCCAATGTCTTTGCTGGAACACAGTATTTTAAAAACTATTTTTATGGCATTGAATTAACTGTTTTGCTGTTACCTCAGAGAAAACTCTTTCGTGGCACAGCGGAAGGAAAATCAAATTCTAAATGTAGAAACAATGCATCCAATTTCGGTTGGTTACGATATTCATTGCTTCTACTAGTAGTATATAGGAAAAATAGATCAACATTTCGATTTCACTACCTATAGTTGTTATTAGGTTATTCGGCTACTGTTCCATTCACTACAGATAAACATAAGATTAGAAAATGATGCCAAAAATTCAATCGTATTCTTCTTTTGATACAGTAGGATACACAATTGTAAGGAAATAATCATCATCATATTCCGTCGAGAGAAAACAAAAATAACAGAAACTTATCGCCAAACACAAACTGAAACAAAACAGAAATTTGACACTCACCCAGCACACATGCGATTTGATCGTATTCCATCCCTCGTACTGACTTTGAGTGAATGGTTTGTTTTCAAAGCATTGACTATGCGAGCAGGCTGTGGCAAATTGGTTTACACGAAGGGAACGAAGCCTAACAACCGGAAGGAGCCTATGATTCCATTCCGCAAAGAACGTGAATGTTACTCGGCAGCACGCCGCTAACTGACTAAAGTCAACCAATACAACTGCGACACTTTTCCATTATGCAAAACAACTAAAGGCCACACAAAGCTTTATCACGCCATCGACGTTTTATATAGCGACCAAACACCTTCGTTGAGTAGACTGTTTAAAAAGGCACGGCTAATCAATCCACACTTCTCCCATTGCTCCAGCAACGCCAGTGTAGTTCCGCTTTCGCTTGGAATTTCCATAAGATTCTCTTTATTGCTAGAAAGAAAAACAAAAAATCGATAAACAACCAAACCTACAACAACTTCTTTTTTTTTAACCACAAACTGAAAGCGCAATTTGATTACCTCGCTCCAAACTCCAAGTGAGAACGAGCAAATTGGATTAAGAGACTGCAGCATGCCTGTGTGCTAGCAGAGCCCAGGTGACGAAACAATGTAGCACTTCCGATCACAAAGGGTGTGCCGTCCACGCCGTCCTGAGGGCGTTTCGACACTAGACTAGCAAGTTGTTTGCTATACGTAAACTTGTGTAAGTTCGACACGATAAACAAAAGCAATAAATGAGGTATGTAGGGTAACTCGAGACTATGTGTAGCAACGTAAATCTTCTCGAATGGCTCATAGAGGCCCGACCAATGTAAATACTCTGCCAACTCGGGAAGCAATGACGTGGAAATCGAACTCGAGGTTTTGTCGCGACGCACCACGTCGTTTACTACTGATCTAGAATTCACAATGCAGTTCGTATTAGATTATGAATCACGTTGCTAGCGGAACGTATTGACTAAACAATCGCATCTTACAAGCTGAGAGTTTCCAATGCTTGCCAAAGAAGTCCGGAATCGAACGATGCGGTTGATTTTAGTTGTTGTGAGCACGATCGCCTCAGCAGCTGTAGTTGGCCAATTTTCAGCACACGATCGAGGAGCGTCTGAAAAGACTTTTGGAAACGCGTGCAGTAAGCTCCATATGTTTTACTTGGCTGGCCTGTTAAAGGACACAGTTAACATTCCTGAGGTGTTGTTTAATAAAAAATAATAACAAGTTCAAAACAAACCGAGAATTGCTGTTGTGGGTGCGGTTAGATGATCAAACTCTGCAAGAACTTCCAAAGAATCTTGATGGCGGAAAACTTCTTTCTTTAAATCACTAAAAAGGTTCTGTCCCATAATCGAGCAAACAAGATTTGATAACATGACCACGTAAATCGAATTAAGGCATCTATATTCTTACCGTTAATTCAGTGGTGATCATAAAGGCAAAAAGAGTGTCTAATCCAGCCAATCCCGATGTACTTAGAGCTTGTTCAAGCTGGGAGAACAGTAGAAAGTTCAATACTTCAGCTTGCGATTTACTGTCATACCAAGTGTTTGTGGAGAGAACAAAGATTGTTGTCCTAATTAGAAATTTGCGTGGTTATTTCGTGATAGCTGTATACTAACAATAGGAAATTACTTGGGATCGGTGATACGAAGAATTTCCCGGGCTAGTCGCCCAATGAACGTTGCCGAATGAGGATCATTGGAAGGAAGCCGAGGAATTGGCACAGCGGTGGACTGGAATTTACTCTGCCAATCTTGAATGTGGTCAGTTTGAAATGTATTACATTCTTGCTCGACATTGTACCCCACGATTCGTGCTGTTTCCTCTTGAAACATACGAAGACCCTGAATTCGCACATAGTCTTGAATGTACTCAAAGGATTTCCGGAGACCTTCCATGGTTTCGCCTTCACAGACAAAAAAAAGTATTTTAAAATCAGATCAATAGAAAAAAGTACGTTTTAAAAACAACCTAAACTGGTTAGTTTAAGGGCGAGATCACTGTTTTTGGATTTGGCATTGAAAGAGAGCGAGTCGTGCATTGCCTTTGCCATTCTGCGTACCAATTCCCGGCGTATACCCTCTTCCAATAGTCGCTTTGGATCAAGACGGACAATGCCAACTAAAGTTGTTTTCATAGCTAAGATACCTTCGGTGAACGTAGAAACGGATTCTGTTAGCTTGGCAACCTGAAAATGAATTATTCCATAGTTAAACGAGGAAAAATTTCTATTATTTATTTGACGTCATACTTGAAATCGCTGATCGAGCTGTGCGTAATCCTTCAGTTTGTCCTTATCCAATCTCATGGGCATCTCTTTGATAACGTTTGTCTGAAGCTGTACAATCTGCTCGACTAATTTCATTGAGAAAATTAATACTCGAATATAGGCATTGCTTTTTGCTTGACTACCTAGTGCAAACATGGATTGGGGAATTATATGTAAGACATGGCGAATGTAGGAGACGAGTTCGGTGGAGTAGTATTGTGATACGGAAACCAAATCAGCGCTTCGTGCTTGGTTTATCCGCATCAAAGGCAAATCCAAAGCGGAAGATAATTTCAAAAATGTTGCTCTCAGACGACCAACAAGAGTTGGATCTTTTCGTATTGCCGTTTGCATGTGGCCAGTGTAAGAATCAATTATTAGCCAGGCATAGCTTAAATCAGAAACTATTTGCAGAGTGATCAAAAAATCTTCACGAATGTTTGCGGTGCGTATCATATGATGCAGTTGACGACGGGTTTCCGTCAAAAATTGCTTTACTTGCAACTGTGAATCCAACTGATGAAATTCTGGATTCATAAAGCCAAAAAAAGATGAGTACATTAAACTGTGTGCAATAGTGGAGACATTTCAGTATACTACCTTGAACTTCTTCGAGAGCAGAAATTAGCTGAACCATTTTACGGCCGGAAGCTGTGCCTTCTTCATAGTTCAATGCTTCTACTTGTTGGGCGATCTCACGAAGCCATAACTGAAGACTCTCTTAAATACAAACGAAAACATGAATATGCGTAGAGAATATTATATGAAATATATGTTAACCATTTTTTTCGACTCGGCTTAATGGCTTTGCCCCACTGAAAACGTCCGCTAACTCTGTCAGTCGTTCTATACATTCCTTTTTGCATAGGAGCCATTTAGCACGTTTCTCGGTCAATAGAACTCTGAACGTTTCTCGGACATTCAATTCGAGTTCCGCTGCACAATAATCAGTAATCACAATTAGACTTGTCATTTTGCTTTGCTAACCGTGTAGTAAAATGGCCTAACACCATCACGCTACACTACGTAACTTTACGAGCAATTACCGCAGTCGAGCAGTAATTCGAAAACCGTAACTGGCTGATATTTCGTATCGAGAAGAACTTGGTCTCGTACTTGCCGGCATTTTTTTAGCGATTCTGCACCTACATCATAAAGACACTTTAAAATATCGACATTGTTTCAAAGTATACGAGTTGTTCATACTACCAGCAGCTAACGTATTGGTGTGTAAGAGCATCCAGCGTAAAGTAACGTTCGATTGTCGGATTAAATTGATCAGCTTTTGCATATTGTCCAAAAGGAATTCTTCTGTCAATACCCCTTCTTTAAGTAACTGACGCAAATGCTTTATAAGTTGTTCCATTTGGTTGCAATGTTTGATTGAGCACTCTTTCACATTTGCGGCCTGGATTGTATTGCTTAGTGCCATACGTGCAGCTTTGTAAGGCTCCCATACTTCAACCAAGTTGAAGATTAAACCCATGTACACGCTAGTAACCTATGCCAATCGATCATTATATTAGTTTTTTAAATACTATTATTATCATTAGTGTTAGTCTCACCCAGTTGTCTGGAAAGAATTTGTCAACGATTTCTCTCATTTTTGCTGTTTGGTTGTGTAGAATGTCGGGTGTAAAGTAAAGGCAAATCACGAGCATAGCAGCTTGCTGAGCAAGGGCCGTACTTCGGTGATCAGGATGTGGATGTGTCGCAATTTGGTGGTAGATGTCATCTGATCTCAAATGACCTATTACAACATCCAAATAAACTGGAACAATGGAAATGCGTCTGTAAGAAAAACAGCCAGCAGCCTAAGGTAAAGGAGCCCAATAAATGTTGTAGGTACTAATACATTTTACCTAAAGTATTCTTCTGGATAATTTTGAGGTCTCTTTCCTGGCTGAGATTTCAAAAATCCTGTAGAGCGCAACAGTTGACATACTTCATCTAACTTTGAATAAGAATGGGTTCTTTGTACAGAATATCTATAGTAGGAGACTAGCATGCGCTCCCTAACAGGCCCATCTATGTGAGTGTCAGTGACTAACAGCATAATGCCATATAGGTAAAGTGCCTCACACTGCCAAAGAATTGTGTTAAAATATCAGCAAAGTTACATAGACTTTCAAATGTAATATGATCAAACCAACCATTAGCTGCTTTCCCTCATCATTCAAGAAAACTGTTTCAAGAGTTTGTTGAATGTACATGCCTTCTTCAACTTCATGGAGGAAACCATTTAGGTCACAAACATACTTGTGAACACTTTCAAATGCTAGATAAAACCTGGTCAGAATCTCTATGTAATTTTTACGCAATTCCTCATCTAATTCCATCAGGAGCTATATTAGAAAGTGATTTTAAGTTGAAAATAAGTATTTTACATGAAATTAGGTAACCAACTTACATCATTTCCATTAATTTTTGAATCAAATGCATCCTGTTCTTTGAAATATCGAAAATCCAATATAATTTCCTGGTACTTATTTTGATCAGACCTGTCATTGCAAAAAATGTTAAATGTCAGAAAAACAATGTTTTGGATCAGGAAATAACTTCTAGTTATTACTGAAAAATCGGTGGAATGAAATCCTTCAGACGTAGCAATTCGGCTATGATTGCATGGCCTCGCGACACTAAGCGTAGAAGAGTCTGACCACATAAATTGTTATCAGCTAAAAAATCTTCCGCCATAGTTCAGCTAAAACTTTAGCAGTTTACGCTGACTACGGATGTAATGCCTAGCACACAGAACAATAAACACTGTCCCAAAATAGTGTTCGTGAATTGTAATGTTTAGTTGTTTACGTTTTCTGAAGTTGTCAAATGTCAACAGACTACCCGCGATTACGGCCCGGGCCCACATGTTGAACACGTTCCCCAAATAGGATAGATGGCTCTGCTTGTGTGCCAATGTTTTGCAAAATTTTAGAACTCTTGGCTTAAACATTTACATTAGTACGTAAAATATTTTGAATAAGTTGAACATTGACGTTTCATTAGTAATGCTGCACAGAGGTTTCTGTATGATATAAATATTAACTCCTTGAAACCGGTCGTTCCCTATCCATGCTTCTAATGGCTGTAATCCTTAGAGCCTCAAGGGCCTTGTGTTACTATAGTATTCACAGGAACGAATGTAGTTCGATGAGGCAGTCTGCTTCGTGAGTATGTCGTGAGCGAAAGTCCTCAATGGTTTGCATTCATAGCTGGGAAACTCACAAGATTTTCATCCACTTGCAGTGTGTTGTATCATGGAGTTGTGCTTTACAACGCAGTGAAATCATCTAGGAATTCTGCGTTGGTTTCCTACTTTCAGCCTTCATACATTGAAATGTTAGTATCCACTTTGAAACGTTGTCGAAAGAATTAATAATTATTTTCAAAATTCATGTGCATCACCTGCCTTGGTTTCCGGTTCACTGTTACTTTCCCTTACACAACTCTGCGTTCGGATGTGCCCATTTCTTCCTTTCTCTTTCGTTCTCCCACGTTCGTATGTCACGTTTTCTTTTTTTTTTTTATTGCATTCATCATCTTATGAAATGCCTTATGCAAGAATGAAAAATATCACTGTTCATCCACGATTACTACAGTATCGCCGTATGATAGGTTACACCAGAATGCTCTGTTTAACAAGCGGTTAGGGCTGTATGCTGAAGCGTACATGAATTAAATAGTTGTTTCAATCAAAAGGCTCATTCTCCCCCCCGTAAGGAAAACTTTTAACGTTTTTACGGTCGGCCAAAGTTATTTAGCCGCACGGCTTCCGTTCGGGAAACTGTGGTTTTGAAAGAACGATTCTAAAAGTTGTTCTGTCTTAATAATAGCGGTTAGCTCGTTGGGCACTTTAACAACGTTTTCTCCTTACAAACTTTATTGAACCAACTCTGCGTGCAAAAAAGTGAAATAGCCACTTGAGATACGACTATTCAAGTGGTTCTAAACAAGAAAGTAAGGGCGAAAACCCTTAAAATTCGTATGCATCCTGGATGAAAATGCATCTGGTTTCTCCTCTAACTATTAAAGAAAACTGTGGAAGAGAAAAGCTGATGGCAACAGACACCCTGCTTTGTTTTGGTTTTGCCGACTGGGATATTCCTTCCCCCTCCATATACATACGCCTTGTGCTATATCTCTCGTCTCGCTATCTGGGGATCCAGCTTTTTCTTTTGATTCCGTATCTCACTGCGCTCTCTCGACCAATCGATCGGTTGGTCGAGAGCGTGAAGAAAACATGTGAAAAGAAAAAAAGTAGTGTCTCTTGCCGAAACTGATTAAATCGTTGACATTTGATGCAGGTTTTGACATTTTCTCTTTGCCGTTTACCCGGGAGTTTGTTGACTTATTTTGTTCTCCTGTATCACAGGGATATTGCTTTTCGTAAAGTTGCCAAGCATATTAACGAAAACAAGCTGGAAAAGTTTATCTTTTACTTTTACCTTATTGACTTTCTCTGTATTCTTTTTATCACACCAAAAAGTCGTGAAAGTTGAATAACTTCACGAGGTCAATGCTCCCTACTTTTGGCAAATGAAGTCATAATGTGACAGTATCTGTTGGAACAAGAACAAACCAAACATGTTGAAATCTTGGTCGGATTCTTCATGGTTCTGATTCACTCTCCTGGGTCGGGGCGCGTTCGGGGGCACCTGTGCTGATAGGTCTGTTATCGTTTTTGATGACGGGTCAGTGGACATTAGTGATAAGGCAAACATAATACCTTGTTCTGCCGTGACTAGAGTTTTCTAATCAGTTCATGTAGATACAGCAGCAGTTACCACGTCAGTAACATATATATATTTTTTATTTCAGGTGGTGCCCTGACGGAGGCGTGTCTAGGGTGTCTACCCTGTAAATTGGAATCAACGGGATCATTTCGTCCGTCTGACAGCCACTTCCACGCGAAATGTTAAGCGGCGGTCGGATATTTCGTAAAAAATTGGCTCTCATTTTGTTGGCCATCTTTTGTGTCCCCTTCACCGTCATTCTTCTGCATCGAGACGACAGTAATTACACAGCCCTTTTTTTCTTAATTTTCACACGTTGCAAATCCTTTTCAATATGTGCTCGAATAGATGGAGCTCGTTTGGAGGAGGAACTTACTTCGGAAATTGCTCATCTCCGACAACGCGTCTCGCAGGTTGAAATGATTAACCAGGCACGGCGGAGGGACTTGGCTCTCCTGACACAGCACGTCAATCGATCTCTACCATGGAGTAAGTTCATTCTTCTTAATACCTCACGTTCGTCCGTACATCTTCACCTGTTTCTATGCGCTCAAGAGTTCCAACAGTCGTGCAATCTTGATACATTGATTTGACAGTAACGTAAGTTGAACTCCTATAGCAACTTGATGTCGGTGCAGTCAACCGGTGGCAAAGTCGCTCATTGATTGATTTATTCATGATTTTTATTCTTGGCAGATTACACTAATGGGGAAGAAATCGCAGAACTGTCTCGTTTGCTTTTGGACCCCGATCGCAGCCAAAACTTGCGTCTGCCCAACATTTTCTCTTTCTTGCCTTACCTGCTCAATAATCCGCTCAGCACTGTGCCAGCTTTTGTCCTCGGGCAAGGAAAGACTTACGGTACTTCTTTATCTTATGATAATAGTGTAGAATATTTTAACATCTTTTCTTTTTTTGCATGGTTTTTTTTTTTTGTGTTACAGCGTCGATTGTGCTCGGTGTTCCGACGGTTAAACGCGAATCACAGTCGTACTTACTACCGACTTTGGCTAGTTTGATTGCATCCATGAACGAAGAAGAGAAGAATGATACTCTAATCATCGTTTTTGTAGCAGAGGTAGAGTTGATTTTTTTAAATCCATGCACTAGCCATTGGATTGGTTAGGCCAATTCGTTAGAAATTTCTTGGAAAGCGTATGCTTTCTGCAATCCTTGGATAGCAAGACATATTGAAAGACGCTATTCGAAGGTTCATTGTCTGGATGGGAAAGATACCAGACAGCCCTATCAATCACATTGAGACAGTATTTTTAGATGCGTGCCTGTGTATTGTAAACATCTTATTTTATTATCATTCTTGAATTGACATATTGCAGACGGATATTGAATACGTCTCGGTGATAGCAGAGAAGATTAAGAAGCAGTAAGTGTTCGTAACTTCATTGAGTCTATCCGTTTTCTTGGTTCGCTTTTGAAACGTTTCTCTTCGGTTTCTATTCAGGTTTGGAGATGCATTGCAGAGTGGACTTCTAGAAATCATTTCGCCGCCATCTTCTTTTTATCCCGATCTGAACGAGCTGCGGGTCACGCTAAATGATCCTGTTGAGCGGGTCAAATGGCGGACGAAGCAAAATCTCGATTACGCTTTCTTAATGATGTATGCGCAATCGCGGGGGATGTACTATGTCCAATTGGAAGACGATATACTAACAACATCCGGCTATGTTACTAAAATGAAAAATTTCGCTATTAAAAAAGAGGCCATGAACCTCGACTGGTTTCTCTTGGACTTTTGCCAATTGGGATTCATTGGTATGAGCTTTATCTATTTTTTCTTTTCTTCCTTTCTTATTTTGTACTTACTTGTCATTTCCTCTCGCAGGAAAGATGTTCAAGAGCACGGATTTAACCTACATTATCCAGTTTGCCATAATGTTCCATAACGACAAGCCTGTTGATTGGCTACTGGATCCAATCATCGAAACCCGATACTGTCCTCACGATACGGTAAATTTTAAAAATTTAATAATTAAAAAAAAAAAATTTTGATTTTCTTTTGACGCCATCTGCAGAAAAAATGCAATCAGATCAAACTCCTCAAGTGGATACACTTCAAACCGTCTCTATTTCAACATGTGGGCACAACTTCATCACTCAAGGGCAAAGTGCAGAAACTTAAGGTATCAGTTTCGCGATATTCAACTTCCTTCAGAGTTTTCACCAAGTTCATGCTTCATTAGGATAAGAATTTCGGCAAGTTGCCACTGTTCACGCCGCACAAAAACCCATCGGCCAAAGTGACCTCGCCCATCAAAGCGTACAAGCAATTTACGATCCAACGAGCATATCGAGGCGATTCTTTCTTTTGGGGTCTGATGCCTCAAGCCGGCGACGATATTGTTTTCGAATTTCACACGCCAGTTGCGCTTCATGGATACCGCTTGCGGAGTGGCAACCATGAGCACCCGTCGGATTTGTTGTACAACACGACGGTTGAAATCCGGCCGGTCGAATTTGAAAGAGTAAAGGAATCCCTAAAAATATCATCCAATGAAAAATTTATTGGCGTCGGTGAGATTTTCAAAAAATCACGTGGGGGGTGAATTTTATATATATACATAAATCTGTGTCTATTATTCAGGCGAGTTCAACGACCTCGGTATAGCAGAGGGTAAGATCGACGCCAGCCTTTTTGGACCAATTAGCGCTGTACGCCTGGTTATTAAGAGTGCCAGTAAAAATTGGGTCATAATTTCTGAGGTACGAATTGTTAAAAAGTTTGAATTAAGCTTTCTAGTCTATTCATTGGTATTTTTGAGTAGATTATGTTTGATAAAGGAGGTGGATAGTAGATTGTGGAAATATAGGACAAAACAATGATAAAAGTAAATACCAAAACCTTTCAGTGCCATTCTCCAACATGAGCCAAAATCAGCTGAACGAGAAAAATGAAACAAAGCTAATATAGCCATGTTTGAAAATGGATATGAGAGTTCATCAACTATTCTTTTTTTTTTTGTCTTTCTGGTTTTGCTGAGTACTATTTACATGAAATAACTTCACATAGTCGACAATCCTATACTGTACTTACAAGAAACGAATATGTTCCTGTATGCTTGCTTCGTCACTAAATGTCACCCCATGGGGAAGGACAGCTTGGTCACTCCTGTTAAAAAGGCATGATTGGTGGCTGAATCACTAATACGCGGTCGACTTATGTGATTTCCTCGTATTTAACATTTAAAACCAGGTACCACTTAATATTTATGTACATAATTTGTTGCTCTTTTATAATGTTTGGTTATTATTGTTGTACGGTGCTATGTTCTGATGTTGATCTGAAAATAGTATCTTGTCGTCTGTAATGTGCAATAAACGCACGTGTTTTTCGTTTTTTTTTTCAAATGAGCAGACGGCTTTATGATTTACGGAATCCCGCAAGATGGCATCGGTGTGCAATTGCTTATTTAATGCACGAAAAAGAAAAAAGAAAAGAATACGAATCGACTTAGAACATCGTTCACGTTGATAAAAGAAAAACATTCCGTTCATTATTCAAATGCGGGAATTATGGGAGAGAGCCGAACCAATTTTTTTCCCCATTGTGTGGCCTTGAGCCAATTACATAAGACACATCTGGGTGCTTTATTTTCTTGGAACTTGTAAAGAATAATACGAACTACAAAACTAAGGTAGTAAACTACTACAGCGCCAGAATAATAAAAATTATTTTAGGTCAGTAATTTCAATACCGAGAAAAACAAATCGGGCAACCAAGAACTTGTTAAGAAGCAGACAACTTTTGAATGAAATGTCTTCCGGATGGGTGAACTCCGTCGCAGCTGTTCCATCTGTACTGACAGACTTTTAGGTTATCTGGATGCACACTGCTCATTTGGACGGGAATGAACGGCCACCATTGTTGGGAAAAAGTCCAAACAAAAGGACAAACATAAAACAAACAAAAATCTTGACGACCAAACGTCCACGGTGCAGGGGGCTACTGAAAGTTTTCACCGCAGAATGTCTATGTCATCAGTTGAAGATTGAGAGAGGAGTGATGGAGCCGAGACGTGACTTGACTACTGCATCTAGTTGAATAGGCATACAATGGTCTTTTCGTGCTAGCTGGTCATCCTCTACTACGAAACACTCCAAAGTGTGAGAAACACAGCACGTCGCATGCCTCGATTTGGGGTCTGGCGTCGGGATACGAAAAGGTTTTTGAGTAATTGAAATTCTCTTCCAAAAAGACAGGAGATGTGTTCGGCCAATGTTTCATCGTTCGGGATGCTCGCTTTCCTTTACGCAGAAAGCGACGACATGAAAAAAGGGAAAAAAAAGCGTAAGGCATCCAGCAGCCAAAGCCAGCAACAACTATGCGGAATTGTTGAAGCTCACAGTAGGACATCAATTCTTGGGAATCCTCGAGCTCCCGTTCAAAACAAAGGACACACCAAGACAACTGAAAGTATCAAAAACAAAGTAAAAGGGTGACCTTAAAAGTCAACGAAAAGAGACTGGAAAGAAAAGAGGCAGTATAATGGCAACAGAAGTCTATACCATCCGTCAATCCGAGTTTATTGATCGACCACAATACCGACATTAAGCCAGATTTGGCTGTGTACAAAATAAAATTCCCGTCTAGAGCTAAAAGAAGAAACATTCTTTTCTCTCTCTTTTTTTTTTTTTTTTTTATCTCGCAAGAAAACAAAAGCATATCGGAGAAAAAAGGAAGGCGCCGAGCTGGCACGCGAGGTACGTTGTCCGTACTCTTTTGGCCTCTGTGTGTACGTAGCATTCCAGTTCTCTTGTACTCGTAACGTCCAGTATTGTATTATTAGCCCTGTCGCCTCGTTGTAAGACAGGTCTCCTTGACATTCCGCATCTAAAGGTGATCGCACTCACATTAAACTGGCCTAAAGCATTCTTGTCTGCGAGGGAAGAAAGACATTTGACAGTCCCAGAATATTAGGACAGGCTTGGTTACTGCGCCATTATCAACAAAGCAGCACAAGCCGAGCAACAACAATTAGTAGATGTATAGAGTTGATTAGCTAACAGTGTCAAGCTGGGGACATGAAACAGCCAACGAGTTGGCTGCCAGTGAGTGGATGAGTAACAATTTCCGGCGACAACGCGATCGTCGCCCACGCTTGTGGACGAATGTCGGTGGAAGCCTGGCATTCTGTTGGCTTTTGGGCGTGCAAAGCTGTTGGCACGATCGGCAAATCATTTTGCCGTGAAACATGAAACGACGAGGCGGCCTGGGCCTGGACCAAGGCCATAAACGAGGTCGAAATGTTTGTGTTCCAACCGTGCGGAAGCTCGCTTGGCGATCTGGTTTTTTATAGTTGACCGCCATCTCTCTCATGATCTGCTGCGTCGGTGTCTGGAACATCGTGCCCAGGGCTTCAGCGGTCAATTTAGTTTTCCTGTAAGTCCGTTTGGTCAACGGGAAGACTTTGGCCGTCATGTCGCGCATCTCCATCGTCGCCACAATCACCCCAATCAGCACGAATACTGGAATCAAAGACAAAGCGAGAAAATCACATGTGGAACAAATAGTTCATTGCCCCTAACAAACGAGTCCATTTGTTTTTTTCCCACGTGATTTGCGAGAAGTGGCCCGGCAACGTTGAATTGTTCATAATCCGGCTTTATACTAAATAGTTCCGTCTTTTTAGGTGAGGGATTACATGGCCCAACATTAAAAATAGACAACCGCCGCAGAGTGTGTCTAGTAATGTTGGATTCGAATCCAAGAGTTGACATTCGATCGAGATAAAAAGCCTCCGTGATTGCTAATGCGGCAATCTCTTCCCGTCATCAAAGTAGGTTAATGTATATAGGCCTACACTGCGTGCGGCTTTGACAATCAAGATTATATGTTAACGAACTAGACTGACGTTTACAAACGAAAGCTGAACGTTCCTTTTTTTTTAGCTCCTGCACGCGTTTAAAATGTTCATTAAGATGAAGGTTGACACGATTTTTGTTGTTGTTATTAAGAATATTACCACCGATGCCGATGAGGACAGGTCCGATGTAGGAATAAGACGATTTAACTCGACGTTTTTGTGACTCTGGATCGACTAAAGAGACCGTCTGATTAAAGTTGACTGCCAGTTCAATTGAAGCAAACTCCGAATAGAAACCTAAATAAATTTTAAAAGAAAAAAAACAAAAAACAAAAAGAATAAAAAATGATTTAGTGGCTATCAATTATTCGTGATACCGGAAAAGGTGCCAGTGCGAAATAGGAACTAAAACGAAAGAGAAAAAAAAAAAGGAGATAGAAGGAGAGAGTGGATCGTGACGTGAGTGCGCGATGATTCATCTAAGCTACAGCGGCTTTTCTTTCATCCCGATTCTCTTTCGGCATTTCATTTTTGTTCTTTTTCCACGTTGCGTTTTTCTTTTTTAAAGGTTTCTATCTGTTTGTTGACCTGATCTTCGCAGAAGATGAAGTGAAAACGACCATTACAAAAGCCGACACAGCCGTGTCCACCTGCGTCTGTACTCGTTCCTCATGTTTAAAAGAAATTCGGTTTAAAACAAATCGTTCGCAATCAATGAAAAAAAAAGGAGAAGCATTTGAAAAGAATGTAGTGCGCAAGCTGCCGTAACACCCAAAAATAGGTACCTGATGTAGCATTGTTGCTCATCTTGCGACCATATAATGAGCCGATCGATAATCATTGCCCCAACGTTGGCCACCCCTCCGCCCCAACGGTTTATAAAGAACACTTTTGTAGTGCAAGTAATTGAAGAAAAAAAAAATGCTAGAAGAAAACGGCGAAGAAAATGGCAACCAGAAGTAACTATATTCGAACAATGTCACGCATTTTTCGTCGATTCGTTAAAAATAAGTCACGCGCAGCTATTGAAGTGAAATCGATGGCAATGCTGGGAACATCAGCGGGAATGAAAAAAAAAGTACGACATTTCTAACACACACACAAAAAAAATAATAACAATAAAATAGATGAGGAGGTAAATTTTAAATGAACAATGCCCATGATGGTCGGGATTTATTGTATCCGTGTGGGACTGCAATGGTTCATTGGATCAATAGAGTCGACACGGGGCGTGAAGGCAACATATGCCAGATGGCACGAATGCCCTTTTTTTTCCCTATTTCTATTTTCTTTTCTTGTACTAGTCCCTTTTTTTTTTTTTTTTTGCTGTTGTGTCTACGTAGACGACACAGTAGGGCGCTGAGAGTATCAAGGAAGCAACACCATCGGTTGCAACGCACGCAAATAAACAATAAGGTGTACCAACGACTGAACGTCTAACAGTATTTAGCTTGGTGTCGCGGAACGCGTCTAGAACCCTGTCGTATATCATTTAGGGCAAACGAAAAAAATGTGTACGAGATTGAAACTTCCAATTAAAGCGGATCAAAGTCGCTTGTGCAGGACCATAAAATAAAGAAAAAGAACAGGACAAACGCTGAACTGAATTTCAAGACAACGAACAGTGACGTTCAGTAATGTTTATGTTTCGTTTTTCTCTTGTATAGCTACCAACAAGAACGACGACGCATCCGGAGACGAACAAAAAAAGGCCAATGAAGCTGGCCCGAAAGGCGTTCCACATGCATGATGATCCGATGCCTCTCCACTGAGCTCGACGTTGTCTTTGCTGATAACTGATGTTGCTGGACGCGTTGCTGATGATGGATCGGCCGCACTCGCCAACTCCGGCATTAGGATCCAGCAAGCACGGCACACTTTCTGCACCCGTTTCCGCTTGCGTGCCAACGTTGCCGGCCGGACAATTTGGCGTAACGACGATTTGAATACCGCCGGTTGAATCAGCCATCATCACGTGATGCTGCACATACAAAAGTCACTTGAAAAAAAAAACAAACCCAAAGGATCACAATAATGTTTTCGATAGTTTGTATCCAGTTTGAAATTCTTTTTAAGGGGGAACACGTAAGCCGTTGATGCTTTTTATTTCACTAGCCACTTTGACGCCCCCCGAGGCGTTCTACGAGAGCGCGTGAAGATGTAAACTATTGAGCGCCAAGTTGAGGATGGTAGAAACTCACTTTCGAATCACACTCGCAACACGGGGGCTATATACGGTTGCCTTTTTGTTTTATAGATCCACCATTTTACGTGTAGAATTTATCCAACGTAAGTCTAAAAAGAATGGGTGGGTGGGGGGGGGGGAATAATGAAACGTTATGATATTATGACATCAGACCCGTGGCGAATTAATTTAGCAACTTCCAGAGTCTAGGTTTTCATCTTGTGGAAGCCAGTCTCGTATTACCATTCAATTTAAATAATTGGCCCGTCCATTAGTTATTCTTTTCATTAAGAAATGTACGGCGTTCATTAGGAACGTAATAAATGACGTTACGTGCTCACATACCCCGCCGAATGTAAAAACCGCTTTTTTTTTTCAAAACATGCGATACAACAATTGCAACACAAGCCGAGAAACTGACTACAGCTGTTGACTGGTCTTGTCCGGTAATCGATTTGGACGATCGATCAACCTATAAATTTGGTAGTCGGCCTGCACGAAAAAAAACATCACTCATTTTGATTGTTGTTGTAAGAAATCTCTGGCGTCCAGCAATCACTTGTTGATTCTGGGCCTCGTGTACGCGTTTAATAATTGACAGACGCTCTTCGTGTGTCTGTTGACACTCGGACACACAACTCGCCCCCGTCTTACTTCAAAGTTAAAAGTTGGACATCACGTCCGCTGGAACGCAACCTATCCTTTCGTGTAAGCGTCGATGTGAACGATGGTAACTCAAAGAGACTAGAGATCTCATGGTGCTGCACGCGGCTCAGCTTCCTTTCTCAACTGGAAGCCGAAACTGAAGGCTTACGTATATAGTGTCCCGTTGCGCACGGAGCCTTCGTGAGTTGGCCACTTCTTTAGCGTTACGTCCCTTTTTCTTTTTTTATCTCTTCCTAAGCAACGGCGCAAGCGTCATCCGCCCCGTGTGCTAACAGTTTCATACATATACAAATATTGCTTGTCCTTTTCTTTCAGTTTCACAGAATGGACAGCCGTGACAAGTATATCACCTCATTTCCATGAAACATGCAGCGGCACTCAAGTCTTAGTTATTCATTTAGTCGCTCCATAGCGTATACGAAATGGGGATCTTTGAATAAACGATGAAGAATACCAATCGAGGGGGACAGAGAACGCTAGAAAAAAAAAGGCACTATAAATCTCAATAACTGACGTTTTCCGACAGTTTAAGGCGGAAGAGGCAATCAAAAAGAGAGATTAAAAAAAAAAATAAGGCAAAAAAAAAAAGCGCATTATTTTAATGTCACCAACAAGTTCTGCTCTTTTCCTATACTGTTGATGCGCAAAAGAGAGAGCCCATTATACAGAAACTTGCAATAATGATGAATATTTAATGGCACCGCAGGGGGGGGGGGGATGCTCTCGCAGGCCGGAAGGCTCGATGTACATCCTCTCTATGTGTACACTTACTCAGCTAAACGAGTCATCCCAATCGATAGGAATTATTTGTATGATACGCGTCTTCTTCAATGGGCGTTGCAGCTGAAAAGATCTAAAACAAGGGCGGATTGCGTTGAGCTCTGACCGAACATTTTTTTTTTTTGTGCGCAAAGGGCAAAATTCGGGATTAGGATACGAGTAGCTTAACGTGCGTATAGACTCCTGCAGAGGGCCACAAAAAAAAGGCAATTTCTACCGAGATTCTTATCCGACCAAAAGGAAATTCTATTTTTTTTCTTCTTCTTTTCCTGTATGAAAACTCGTCCTTCCTCTGTACATCTCGAAAAAAAGAAATGGTAGGGATGAACACACTATGGGAACTTTGGATCGAGTAGCAGTAGTCCTCCCCCTTTCATTTTTTTGTTCTCACTCGTTGTCTACTTGAACATCCTCCTATAGACTGGAACAATAGAAATACGTACTAAAGGGACACAAAACTCCTCGCCTCTCTATTCTTTACAAAAAAATAAGAGATGTCTGCCTTCCGCCCGTAATATCTTCTGTTGGCCCGAGATCACAATCGCCTTAAATCGAGAAACAAATCTTTTTTGATGTTCATGTTCGACCAAGTAATAGCCTCCCACTGCTTTCGTTGGGGTAGCATGTAGACACACATACAAAAAAAAAAAAAAAGGGGTTTGTGTTTTTACGAGTGTATGTCAAGCTCGTGCTTGTACGTCAGCCATCCATACTCTGTTTGATTAAGTTAGTTTTTATTACTTTCGACGCTATTGCTACCCATGTCAATCGGCTGTGGTATAGATAAAGACGTTCCGTGAATGGGAGACGTAACTCTCGAGAATGACGATGTCTTTTTTTTTTTTTATTTATCTTCTGGAACAGAAAAAAAAAAAAATAAATAAATGTATGTCGGTTTTTCTTCTAAATCCAAGATTTGGACTGGATCTTGGCCGGTAGATAGGTGCGGGAGAGAAACTGCGGGTGGATTTTCGTCAGGCCCTGGATTTCGACTTTGCAATCCAATCGGCGTAATACAACCAGCTGCGCCAACCATTCCACGAAAAGAATAGAGTAATATTTTCTTTTAATGATGGCAGCAATTAAAAACGGGACAATTCATAAAAAAAAAAAAAAAAAAAACCAAGAGATCAAAGATGTTTCAAACTTGCGCTTTTGGCAGTGGCAAGATCAGTCGGAGCTTTTGTTCTAGAAACAAAAGACTATCTTTAAGCGCACTACGACGTTCGTTTCAAAGAAAAACCTCTAGAGCATAAGGCGTGATGATTGCCAGCTGAATCGATTATGAGCCAATTCAAGCTGAAGGACGAACGCAACAGTAACGTTTGAATCATTAAGTACGAAAACTTAATTTTGCCTTCAAAACCCGTGTGCTGTTGCTGACTTAACTAAAACGTTTGAAAAATCAACATTGCGTAATTTTGGTTTTTAAACGGGAATCATTTACTCCACCGGGTTTTTAGAATAAAATTTGGGTTTTTCTTACCTGTTCGTGGAGAAGCTGATTTTCGGTTACCGAAGGGCGTTGGGCCAGTGAGTCGATGAGCGATCGATCGCGTTGAGTTAGTGGCAATTTAGCTTCGTCAGGGATGTGTAAAGGCTCAATATCGCTTGGCTGGAGACCGATAAATCGCAGTTGGGGCGTGGACAAATGTTCAATATCTTCCAAATTCTATCGAACAAGAAAAAACAAAACAAATATAATATTTGGCCCAAAGGCCAATGACAATTTCAGTGAAGGGCTAAAATGAAGAAGAGGGCCATTGGGAGGTCCCCATAAATTTTAACAAACGTAGTAACGCACTTGACTTCCAAATCGATAGACAGCGAGGATGGAAATTCCGTGCGGATCTGCATCTACCAAAGCCAACGCGGGTAGTTGCAGCTCGTCCCACAAGCGACGCAGGAAACGACGAGTGTTGACATCCGGATAACCTTTTCCCTAAGAGCAAAGTACACACGATGAGAAAGAGTGTTGCGTGTTGAAACATACACATCACCGTAAAATCTTGAAATTGTTTTTTTTTTTTTTTTACCGTGATGAGAATGCATTCCCCGATGAAGGATTCGATCTTATCGTCAATCAATTTCTGGAACGTGCTGTCTTTTTCCACTAGCAAGATGTGGAAAGCCTTGCTTCGGAAATGAGAAAGTCTTTCAACGTCATTCGGTATCAGAATCCCTTTAAAAAAAAAAACAGCATTAATAACAGAAGAGGGGGAAAAAAAATAAGGTTATAGAGGTGGGTGTGTATGTGACAAGGGAACAGCTACATACCAGTTGGTGATTGGCAATCAACGAGCTTGCCATCTCCATCGAGAAAGTTCAGAGAACCTGCCACCAAACCTTTCGAAGTGGCACCGATATTGAGACAGCGTCGCGGAATATTCAGCAGTCTTGTCATCTGGGTTACTGTGCTGTCCAGTACCGGTTGGTTACCCCATAACGAAACGTCTTCATAGTAGATGTCACTGATAGGGCAAGAAAACAAGAAAACAAAAAAGGGGGCTAACGGAATGAAACAAAAAACCGAGGAAAGAAAAGACGCACTGGCGAGAGATCGTGTAACGAATGTTATGGAGTCACGTGACCTCTTGCCCAAATGGCTAGTCAAAAGTTTAGTAAGATTATGCGCCAAATGGGAAAGGGGTACACTAGTACTGTAATGCGCAAACAGAGAAAGCTTATTGGATTAGAAAACGGAAGAAGAAGGACATGTCTGCTCGAGACGGAATGAATGTGCAATGTAAATACGAAGAACAAGGGCATTTAACAATCGGGCGAATAACAAGATAATAATACCGTTTAGTAGACGTGGTGTTGGTGCGTAAAAGTGCATGTGATTTGGCGAGCAGATGGAAGAGTAACAAACATTTACGTCGTTGATTGGCGGCTTTCCACGTCATCATCTTGTCACTGCCATGAATTGGTAGCTGCAAAGGCCAGTCCCCTCTACTTATGGCAGCCACAACTAGTTTGATGTATTCTTCAACTCGTGCCATTGTTTCACTCCTTAAAACACATGTAATTAGGTGGTGTTAAACACTTTGTTATTTCTTTCCAATATACCAAAAAGTGAGAAACATTTGCAAGGTTATACTTGTTGGGTGGTGGATAAACAGGATTGACTCCATGAAATGCAATTAAGCTTTGCTTCAAATCGCTCAGAATGACGATTATCTCTTGTAAAGTCGTCATATTTGTTGCAACTGGTATTACGGCCAAACGATTTGCTTGTTTGTCACTCAATTAAAACTGGTTTGAGACAACGTTAACGCTGACTGGTCGCGACAAGCTGCACTAGTTTTTTTTTACCGCGTAAACTTTTATAAACGAAACCAAGACGTAATCGCTAAATCAAAAGAAAGAAGAAAAAAAACGATATTATCGAGACAAGTTTGAAGAATAAATGTCAGTTACGTCGTTGTGCTTGATTTCCCGCCATCAAAACGTTTTGTCGTCTGCCAAAAGTGACAAATTATCGATTGATAGATAATCGGTTTCTTTTCACCATGCTTCATAGACGTGAACTGTTCGTGCTGCCAAGAGTCAAGCAAAAATGGTGAAAGAAAGAATAATGAAATCGTGGTGGTGCTAAAGGCAAAACAATTTTTCAAGGAAAAAAACTTGGGGCAGAAACAGTTATTGTGTGTCGACGACCACCCCATTGCGAGAGGTGAACAATCTCATCACGTCACATGTCGAGTTCTAGTTTTTTTCGTGGCACAAAGATGGACGACCATCCGTCATATTCCATCGATGGCAATCGACCCAAGAAAAAACAAGACGGTGATCGGGTCGGCAACAGGAGCAAAACATGGCCCCCACACGAAGGGAGGAAAAGGGGTCGTCATAACAAAGGTTAGTCTAATAACATCTAAAAACCTGCCACATTTTCCTATGGTATTTTTGTTAGCATTCGTTTTGCGATCGTTTTTTTTTTTCCACGTGCATCTCCCCGACTCCAACAATGGAGATAAGGCCCTTTTTTAAACTGTAGATTTGTAAAAATACCTTGTATGTTTTGTTCGAACCGAGGCTTGTGTCTAACCTAGTGTGCGAATGAATAATAAAACAAGACTGTGCAACTCGCTGCATAGTTCACTGTAATAAAGGCCCATTGGGCGAGTAATGAGGGCAAACTGACTCTGAACATTCAAAGTCAAGTGGAGCCTCTTTGATCTCTTGACAAACAAAGGCTAACATCTTGTTGATATATTGTTATACATCCCAGTCTACTGTACGTAGAACACGAGATCTAGAGAGAAACTCTAGCACTTAAATAGAATCCCCCCCCTCTCTTTCAATGGCGTTTCCCAGAACAAGTCGAGTGGTTAGGCAAAGAAAAGGGGGGGGGGGCGCCTATTATGATGCATAGATATATTTTTCTTCCTTTTTTTTTTTTTTATATGGAATAATCGCTTTCATTTTTTTGTTGATTGAAGCATCATCGTCGTGGGCGACGAGAATCAAATGAGAGAGAGAGAGAGAAAAAAAATGTGTGCTAGTTTCCCACGTCAGACACGAATGAATGTACCAGCATCAGCAAAGTCCACATTTCCCGTTGAAGACTTTAGTACACAAGGAGAATGATTACAAACAGACAGTTTTTTTTTTCTTTCTCTCTCTCTTTTTTTGTCGTCTTCAAGACTAGTACGTACAGAACAACAACAACAAAAAAAAAAATGAAAGAGATATACAGAAGTGGCTCATTCCATTTTCATTCCTGTTTTTTTTTTTTCGCGTATTGGATGAATACGTCGAGAGTAAAACGTCATTTTTTTTTTGTATCTGTGCTGTTGTCAAGCCACCATGTAGTCATCCGAGTGTGTGTTGACGTTCGTCAACTGTTTTTTTTTTCTATAACTGTCCACGTTCGGAATTTCGCATTCTTTTTTTTTTGAAGGGATACCTCGTGATTGAAATAACAATCATTTAGGAACCAATCTTTTCAAGTAAAAAAAGCATCAGTGGGAAAAAAAAAATCGAATTTTAAAATTATTTTTAAGGATTTGCATTTGACATTTCGGGAAAACTGTTATTGTTCACGAGAAAAGAAAAGCAGCTGTTGCATTCGTTCTTCTTTTTTTTTTTTTTGTGAAACATAATCGATAGACGAGTGTTGCAGTTGTTGTAGAGTAGTCATACATTTACACACAAATCTCATGAATATTATTTTCATGACGATGGGGGCAGCTATTATCTACAACTATAAAATATACTGCAAAGTATATACACACACACACACACAACGCTTTACACGTCAGATATATAGCCGGTTCCCTCTCTTCTTTTTTATCTGCCACGCGAGAGGATTGTTTTCTTTTTTCCAAACTGTGTGTTGCACCTGCCCACCTTCCATTTTGAAAAGTCATCTGCCCGAGTGCGTGTGCTGGGTATCTCTACTTGTCTATACGATGCACTCATCAGGTGCCTACGCGCGTTCCCCTTTATCGTCAATGATCGGACCCCATTCTCCATTACTCGGAAATGTATTTATCAGAACACCGCGCAACGTGAAACGTTCGATTCAGTGCGCAATCCGAGTTCGTTAAATGCACGTCTTTTGCTCGTATCTTAATCTACTTATTTCGACTCTTTTTCTTGTTTGTTTGTTTTTTAAACGTTTCTTCTTCAAGAGGAATGTTCTGGGGCAGGCAAATTTGAATATTGAGGTACCCGACGTGATGAAAAACAGACTCGGTATCAAACGACAGCCGTTGCAGTCCGGTCGCGTGAAACTTGTTGAGCAATCCCCGTGTGTCTATAATAACGAAGTGGAAAACAAAAAAAAAAAAAAAAAAAAAGGACACAGAAAAGAACCAATGTACCCGCATGGTTGATATGCGCGCACATGCACATGGTGTAAAAAAAAAAAAAAATTTTTAAACAAAAACAAAAAAAAAAAAAAAAGGTATACAGTAAATAAACACATAGTTTGAAGGAGGCGCGTGCTGTCTCACCTGCCGCCGCCGGACCTCGTAATATCCCTTTTTAAGTCCCTTCTCTCCCCCCCCCCCCCGCTTCTCTCTGTAACATCAAAATACATCACCTGTTGCGTATATCGTTAGGTAGAAATGCAGATACCACGAGTCGTTTCGCGCAAAAATTTTATCAAAAAAATATTTGCATCTTGTCTGTCAATCAAAAATGTGTTTTCCGTTTCCCCAACCATCTGCTAAGCATTGCGCAATGTGGTTCTATTTTCTTGGAACGACACAACACAATCGATAGCAGCTGTACTAATTTTTGCGTTTTATAGTGAGGGGGATGTTGGCAAGAAAAAACAATTTTCACGTTCATCTATTTTTTTTTTTTTTTTTTTTTTTTTTGGTGTGGCTGGCGATGACCACAAAATTTCCTTCGGGATTTGTTTGTCGCACTTGGACGGTAAGGCGGCGGCTTGGCGTGAAACCGAAGAAGCCGCCGAGACGTGTGATATCTGATACGACATTGATGAACACGTCCACGGGACGCTGCTCCTCTGTTACCCCAACAAACAAATTATAATCCGCTCCCAAAAAAGGGAGTGTGTGTGTGTGTAATAAAAGAAAATAATAGAAGAAGACTATAAAAAGTCCATAAAGATTAGAACTAAACAAAAACAAAAAAAAACTGAAAATGTCCTTTTTCTTTTTAAAAAGCTCTGGTGCAAGCAGCCGAGTGAGACGAGCAGATGTGTGTCGCGTGTTGATATCAACATATTGCATCGGAGAAACGTTTTTGTTTGCGCGTGGTGGTGCTCGCTTCCAGCTTTACCTATTTGTTATTGTCGACCACATTCAAATCACCCGCACCCTTTTTTCTTTTTGTTTTCTTTTCTTTTCTTTCTTCAATAGGTATACGGTACTTGGATGCGGCGGCTGGTCTATCCTTCCGCGCCACCCGTGTATTGGCTTGCGAGTCATCCCCCCTTTTTTTTTTATTTTTTATTTTTAAATAAGAATAAGATGAAGATTGAGGATATACACACAAAGTCGGATCAATACGAGAATTAGCTCACGCATCGCCGCCTTCCCCCCCCCCCCCTTTCGCTTTGATTAAAGATGACACTGATCGGCCCTCCCCTTGTTTTTGATGTTGTGCCCAGTTTGATGAACTATGGCGGTGTCGTTTGCGCTTTTGATTCGCAATTTTATTGTTTGGAAAATGTCGAAAACAGGAGACGCTTCTGAATCTTTTACAATTCAGCGTAAATTCCTTTTTTTTTTTTTCAGAATAAGAAATGAGGGGGGAAGTTCTTCTGCCGCTGTGTCTATAGCAGACGATGTTATTGCGTTCATTTGTCAAATTAGCGACGCTCGGATGAATTCCTTTGGCGAAGGGTCGCCATCGCACCAATTTTGTTTTGTTTTGTTTTGTTTTTTTTCCTTGTTTTGTTTTTGAATGGTGTTGCCACACGACGAGCAATAAGCTGTGTGACGGTTAGCCGACAAATAAAGCCGAGACTACCGAGCATCCTATGTTTACTAGGCACGGCGATGACGTGATAATTAGCAGCCATTCGTTGTCCCCTTTTTTTTTTTTTTTTCTTTATCTTTTGAAAAAAAACAACGAAAAAAAAAAAGGGTTCCGGGATATTTTTCAAGATCACGTGTGATTGTGATTTGATAGAAAATATTAAGATTAAAATTGAGAAAAAAGAAAATTGGGCAGGTCACGTTTTGAATTTCCGTACGAAATTTTGCCTTGCGTCCTATTGTCTAATTGCGCGCGTTTAATATTCAGACTTTATCCATTAAAAACTCATCGAGAGCATCAACGAGTGGCCTGCCTCTAATTGCTTGAACATTGGCTTTAAAAAAACACGCCAGCCGTCGTTTTGTAAGGCTTAATTGATCAAACAATAGTTTGATTGAACTTGAACAAAAGACTTCTGTGTAAATTTCAACCAACCTTTTCCAGTTCCCCGTTCCACCCCCCCCCCCCGCCCCTCCAAAAAAAAAACAGCGTGTTATTTAAAGGTCGGCGGATGACGCGGCTAGGTCTTCCGCATCAAATAACAATAGCGCTTCATTTGTATATGCATGTATATATAGGCTACAGTATAATAAATCAATTAGATTTACCTTATTAGGCGTGTACACGTAGCGCAGTCATACCGGCCATCTTTCGGTCACGCATGATTTTGACGGTGTCCCCCACATGCCATCTGGATTTAAAAAAATAATAATAATAATAAAAGGCAAACACCTTGAAAATGAAAAAAAAAAAAAAAAAATGCTTTTATTTTTTTATTTTTTTTTTTTTTTAAGATTCTTCGGTGCTGTAATGGATTCAGTAGATCAATGCGTTTACGGAATGCGTGTATATATCCCCATCTAATTTTTGTTGTGTGTTATAAATTCATTTAAAAAAAAAAAAAAATTCTTCTTCTACCAAAAGATGATGCGACGCATTCCGGTAATTCCGGTTCGAAGGCTATGCTATCAATAAATGGGAAGGAAAGAAAAAAAAAAAAAAAAAAGTTGTAACAGAATTTTTATGATAAACACGCTACAAAGAAAAACATTTTCTTTTTATGAGAAGGAATTTCGCATCGTCGGGTCGCATAGAGATGAGGGCAGTACGTTAAAAAAAAAAAAAACAACTGGCGAGATGAAACGGACAGCCAGACATTGAAAATGTTGTCGGTCCGTGTGCTCGCTCCGCTATTGTGTACCCCCAACTTGTTTTTTTTTTTTTTTTTTTTTTTATTATTATTAAACATTTGATTTTAAAAAAAATATATATATATCTGCTATCACCGTGCGTCCTCTCCCGCTCAATCCCGACAGTCAGTTGCGCCCTCGCGATATTTAAATGTTGAAAACTTTGTTATTTTTTTTTTCAAATCAATTAGAAAACAATTCCTCGGTAGGCAGTTCGCCATCTCACCATAGGTAATTAACGAATGCGAGGGAATTCTTTCCGCCGGCCATGGACATTACAATGGGAAGCACAAACAGGAGCAATTTGAATTTCGATACGAGACTGCGGCCCGTCCTATATATTTAATTCATTGTAACAGAGACGCGAATTTTTTGGTGGACCGAAAAAGCGGGGAAATCCGTAAGAGACGGGCCAGTGCGGCCACAGTATCGGACATGCAGCTGCTCGTTTCACGGCAAAGGGAAACTTTATGTAGACAAAAACATGATACAACTTTTTCTTTTCTTTTCTTTTTTTTTTTCAGTTTGATTTGGCAAAACGAATGTAACACGAGAACTTGATGCGCTTAGTCGTGTCGTTTGCCTGATCAATTGAACAAAAAACAAATCAATGGCCGAATATGGGGACGAAAAACATTTGATCGGACTAAGGGAAACAAGAAGAGGGGGTGGGCAGAATCAATTGAGGAGGTTCATGCGTGGGGAAAGGAGCCCTTTTTTTTTTTTTTTTTTGTGGTGGGAACGAGATTGGTTTGTTCCAGCGACCCTTTCTCGGTTTCCCCTTCGCTATCACAACTGGATCGAGCTGACCACCCTCTGTCATTCGTGTGGTTTAGTAAAGAGATAGTAAAAGAATAAAATAAAAATCAAGAATGTAATAGGGTGTAATCGGGTACAAACGGTCAAGTCCGGTTCCGCCTCTTAACTGTTCCAGTAAAAATTGTACGCACCCCCCTTTTTTTTTTTTTTTTAACTGGAAAAAGCACAGCCCCCCTCCAAATGGACTTTCTCTCCCCCCACTCATTTACTAATTGATTGATTTATAGCTATTGTTCATCTCATTTTGAAATTGCATGTCTATGCCATTTTTGCCTTTGAAGAATTCAATCAAACACGTTTTTTTTTTTTGTATGTTGCTTTAAAAATTAGACACACACAAAAAAAAACGAGTATGATTGTGTAAGGAGGGGGGGGGGGATGTCAAGGGTGTCGGTAGTGTTTACATAAGAGAAGGGAGAAGACAAAAAAAAAAAAAAAGAAAAGAAAAAAAATAGCTCGAGAGGAATAAGATGGAATGAGGCACGGTATTGGATTGACGACCGAGACAACCCCCTACCGAGCAAGAGGCATATTTCTCTATATATCCCCCCCCCCCTTCTAGAAAGAGAGAAATTTGTTTCTTTTTTTTTCTTTTTGGTTAGCTAAAGTGCCTGTAACGATAAATACGTAAACTTCGAATGTGCATGTAGTTCGGGTTGTGTAGAACAAATGTATACACGACAACGGATCGAGTTCGATAAGAGAGCAGAGGGGCGTTTTGTCGAAAGCCCCAAATAGAAATGATGGGGTGGGGGGGGGGGAGGGTTGAAGCATTCCGATTCAAAAGAACGTCTCGCCTTTGATTGAAGATGATCGCGTCTTGTTTAATTAGAAATGCGATATGCGATTGCGTTACATATTGCGGATGCGTTTCGATTTGAAATACAGGGCCATCCACGTTTGTTTTTTTGTTTTTTTAATTTAGAGTAGTTCTTTTTTCAGCGTTAAGTGGCGTCGTATGCAAATGAGGCGGCTGCATTGACTGTCAAGTTTGTCTGTGCAGCCAAACTCTTTTTTTTTTTTTTTTCAAAAATGCAACAACTTGTATACAAGAAAAGGTCTTTTTAGTGTGTTGTCGTCCACCTCTTTTTGATGAATACGAGGTACGTGTCAGAGCAGACAATCATTCCTTTTGACCGTGGCCACCCCCAAAAGACCGTCACTTTTATGTAACACAAAGCTGATTGTACGTGTCAACAGCAGTCACAGAGAGGCATTCATTTCTTCCGTCTATTTTTATTATTATTATTTTTTTTTAAATTCAATTCTCCTCCGCCGTTTTGTTATGAAAATCTCGTGTTTGTTCAATCTCATTTCGTATACGGCCTGTAGTTCGGGGGGGGGGGGGGAAATCAACAGTTTGCCTATAGGACTGCCCCATAGAATTTATTCATGTTGTATAGGCAAACACTGAGGACGTTCCTCATTAGCATATGCTCTCATATGGAGCTCGTATTACGTCCATCCGTTGCGCATTTTGGAAAGTGTCGGAATAGAAACGAATTGTACATGTACAGTTAATGATTATTACTGGGTAGGCAATCTCGTTACACATTTTTTTTTTTTTTTTTTTACCTCAAAGCTTTACAAAGATAGATTGCCCAATTTTTTTTATTTTCCCCTCTTAGTTCCAGAAAAGAAAAAAAAAAAAAATACCTGGAACAAAAGTGTGAAAGGTTCACCCACACAAACGATTTGTGATGCTGTTTAGTCTGTCGTGTCGTGGGCGGCCGTGTGATTAGAACTTGTTTTATCGTCTATTTGGTAAGAAATAAAATTCCTAATCGCTTGCGCACAACCAACACGTCCCTATAAAAAAAAACGCTGAAAAAAAAAAAAGAAAAAGAAAACAAAGGGCAAACGAAGAGAGTAAAAAGAATGAGAACGTGATGAATTTTTTTTGAACAAAAAAAAAAAGAAAAAAAAAAAAAAAAGAATAGAGATTGATGATCAGGGCAACAATCGGTCGTGAAAAACTATTTCGTGTATTTTTATTTATTTATTATTTTTTTTTTTTTTTCGTGTCTTGTGTGAAAACAATTTCACTTTTGTGCCTTCGGTGGTCTTTGATATGTCATCGAATGGAATGCGCTTTTGCTGACCATCTTTTTTTTTTTTTTCTGTTTTCTCTTTTTCGTGATAAACAAAAAAAAAATTGGAAGGCTGAAACGGGCCAGTGAGAGAGACGCACACACGAAAAAAAAAAAAAATAAAAAAAATAACAACACGTTGCGCGATGAGCAAGTCTCTATATACAAGATGAGAATCTGTGACGTTGTTGCCCTTTTTTTTTTTTTTTTTTTTTTTTCTTTCTTCTTCAAGAAAAGAGACCCCAGAAAGTTCTTGTTTGTTGTAACTGTCAGGTGAGCTGTCTGATCCAGCAGCTATAAGGAATAAGGTTCGCCTCTTCCTGCCCCTCTCTCTCTCCCACAAGCCGTTGTGACGGCCGCGACAACCCGATCTAACCTGACGAGTTTTTTTTTTTTCTTCTTCTTTCTAAAATATATTATTATTAAGCTACGGAAGAATCAAGATTTTTTCACGCGGGAAATTGAAATAACATTTAAAAAAGACCTGTTTCTTTTCTTGCTTGTTCCATTAGAGGCTTTTTTTTTTTTTTTTTTTTTCATGGGAATGATTCGTTTTACCGGTAATCGGCTCAACATCATTCAAAAAATGGAGAATGATAAAAACACACACATACACACACACAAAAAAAAAATAAAATTGAAAAATAAAAAAGCAAAGAGGGAAAACACATTTGATTGATATTCGTGGAAAAGGATATCAAAAGGGGACACTTTTTCAAATGTGGAAAAGAAAAGAAAAAAAGAACGGTGGCAGGGATAAAGGCGAAATGATGAGTTGGGGTGAACTTCGGGTTATCTGGATGAACGTGAAAAGGTAAGAGGGGGGAGGGGGGTTTGAGAAGCCAAAACACGAGGGGGGGGGGGCCGCCTCCCACAGCTCGCCCGCTGATTCTTTAGCTGCTGCTGTTGCTGGACGTCGCACGAAGGAGAAGATGATTTTCTTCTTCCTTCTTCTTATCGTCTCGCACAAACAAAAAAAAAAAAAACGCGTGAAGTGATTTATATCGCGCGCGATAGTTCCGTCACAATTCTGGTCTCTTCATCTTCATCTTTTTACGAGCCATTTTCTTTGTTAAAGTAAATCAAAGAAAGGGAGAAGAAGAAGAACTTTTATTTACTTTACGTAACCGCAAAAGGTCCCACCCCCACCCCCCCTCACTCCATCTCTTTGTTGTTGGGGTACAGCACGGAGGAATAGAAACATCAACACGACGTGGTTGAAATTTCAATCTATTTCTATTTTATAGTAGACATATGCTAATGCGAAAAAACCCCAAAAAAAGGGCGATGGTTATCTGTTAAAACATTATTCCCCCCCAAAAAAAAAAACATTCAAAAACTATCATTTTTTTTTTTTTTTTGTTTTTGTTTTATCGATGATTTTATTTGATGCCATTTCAATTGCTCATTTTATTTTTATTTTTTGTCTTTCTAAAATTGAATTTCTTTTTTTACTTCTAGCTGTGCGTCTGCAGACAGTGTTGGTGCCATTGATTCCATTCGACGGGATGGACGCAACGTAATAATCATCTTGTGCTGCTCGATCAACATTTGCCCCCGCGCGAGATGTTTCTCATCATCGGTGAGTTTTGCCTCACAGTTTTTTCTTTTGCCTTTGCCCATTGTTTGCTGATGAAAATTCGCCTCGCAGCTCGCATTGTGCGTGGGGGCAATCATACACCTCCTGCATAATAATTGAGCGTATCGTATCATCATTAACCGCCTCTTTACAACTGTCTGTACGTTCAACATCATCACCTTAATGCCCCCCCCCCTCTCTCTCTCTCTCTCTCTCTTTCTCTTTCTCGTCCCAGTTTTTGCATAGGTACGTCCCGAAAAAAATAAAAAAAATAAAAAAAAAAAATAGTTTGACGTCCGGCATGTCAGTCCAGCCGAGTCCGTCAGTTGTTTCATTAGGGTCCCCTCGAGGAATCTGAAAAAAAAGAAAGAAAGAAAAGAAATGTAATTCATACTCATGGTTTATCTTATCTGTTTGCCTCCTCCTCGATTTCGTACGCACGCGTGTCTGTGTGTGTGTGTGTGTGTGTGTGGCAGGTGAGCGAGTTTTTTTTTTTTTTTTTTTTTTTGAAACAAGGAGCCAAAGAACTTTAAGTAGCTACTGTCTTCGATCGTGTCCCGCGTGTTATCACGCAGCGCGCGCGCCCAACGAATTATTATCTACACACAACTGCGAGTGCTCTCTAATGCCCCCCCCCCCCCGTCTGTCTTGTTTGTCTGCCTAATTGCCAGGTAAATTTAATTCCCGAATGACGTACAAGGGAAAATGGAAATTGGGTCCACACACACACACACACGCACACGCACGAAAAGAAATAAAATACCATTTGCCCTTTTGAAAATGATGCAATCAAATCAAAGTGACAGGAATGCAATATTAGCTCGTCAGTGTATACGACCGAAAAACATTATGTGTTACATTGGACAGCGTGAGAGAGAAGGGGGGGGGGGAAAGACGGAGCGCATAATTTGCATACGACAGACGTGAGCGGGAGCGAAAAAAGGTGGACAAGACCGGGACGATTGGGCGCGTCGTGCGGGAAAAACTTTCACGCCAGGCCGCAAAACAAGTTCATCCAGCGCCCACTTCTCATGCTAGTGAACGCTATCGGACTTTTTCTTTGATGGGCAGCCGCAACTCACACAACAACAAAAAAAAAAAAAAAAATTTGATAGGATATGCATTTATATGTGTGTATATTTATACATCCCCAGTCGTCCCCTCTATCCTTTTTTTTTGTGTGTGTGTGTGTGTGTGTATTTGTGTGGTGGGATGGACTTCAACACGCACTCCGCTGTGTGTGTGTGTGTGTGTGTCTTGTTATCAGTCAAACATTACTCAAGACGTTGTTGTAAGATTTGTATTCCCTTTTATTTTTTTTTTTTTTTCGTTCTCCCATCACGGGAAAAAAAATTGTTGCTGGAACAGAACGAGGGTCTCCTTTTTTTTTTTTTTTCTTGATTGATTTTAATCTCTTTGAAATTTTTCGCTGCCAAGAAAAGAGTTTGACGTGTAGGAGGAGTAGGCGGCAGCGAAATGTTCCATCCGAGTTTTCTTTTTTTTTCTTAAATTTTATTTTATTTTATTTTTTTTTTAAAGGGAAACGAGGAATTCTTGAGAAACAGA